>NW_024081647.1:187500-457500 GCF_003009895.1 Hyaena hyaena
TATCGTGCCTTTACCTATTTCTAATCCTTGATCTTGAAGCCCCTTAGCTTTCTTATCTTAAAAATAGGGACAGTAAAAAAAAAAATAGGGACAGTAATAGCACTTACCTCACAGAGTGGTTTTAAGATAGTATATATGAAAGTTGCTTAAAACAGAGCTTGCCTAGTAAGAATTCAATATATTTTAGCTATTAACATTATAATTGCTATAGCATAAACTGGTCCTTTTTTAAAAAAATTATTTATTGTTAATATAGGAAGATAAACAGGTAGTAAACAGATAAAGAGAAGTACATAGGGTTTCAATTACTTGAGGTAAGTTGTATGCTCAATAGGAACTGAATTATCTTATTCAGTTATTGGTTGGATCATTGACCTATTATCATCTAGGTAAAATCACAAGAGGATTGTTTTCCTCACAAGACTAGCCAAAAAGGAGGTTGTCAGTACACCTTACAAGTTTCCCCTCTCACATGTGAAAAGGACAGCTCTTTTGGGATGCAGTAGACCAGATCCAGATTATCAAAGTTGGGTCTCCACATTAGGCTACTTTTCAGCTTTTGAACAAAATGGCAAAACAGCTACGTAGAGTCCCTTTTCTTCCCCATTTTCTTTCTCCCTGGCCTTCTTTTGTAAACACTCATTTTATATCTTCCTCATATTTCTCTGGGATTACTGCTCTACACACACAATTAGAACTCCACTTGAGGAGATAAGTTAAATTTCAGTTTTTGGTGTTCGTATTGAGTTGTGAATCCTCTTCTTTAGTACCACATCTTTCTTCTACAGTTTACCAACTAATGGTAGTTATTGAGTACCCTCACTAGGTCATGTTAGTTGGCAACATTATGATCTAGGATTTCCAGCTGTGTTATCTCAGTAAATTATTTCTTTTTGCCTGATATTCTTTATTTGTAAATTTAGGGTTTTTGTTTGAAAGGATTTCCCTCACCTTTAGCATTCTGTAACTGTGTAGTAGCCATCTTTTTCCTTTAATGAATTTATTCAATTATAGAAGGTATTTAATTCCTCTAAACAACACTATGTTTGGCACAAAACTTCTGGTATATAGCCAATTCTGTATACCAGGAGTCATGTTTACTTCATTGAGAATGATGCTTCAGAAGGACAAGGGCATCTTTTGAACCAAAGTTTATTGCCTTTGGCACCACAGTAGCCAACTTTGTCTTTGTATCCATTTCCTTTCTAACATTATAATATCTTTATAATCTGAATAGACATGCAGGTCTAAAATGGGAAAGAAAAGGTCTTCCTAGTTGTAAATTTCAATCAGAAAGGTGGCACAGGTAACATGAATAATATGTTTTTGTTGTTTTATACATCATTAGGACTTGGTTGATTTAAAAGTGGAAAGAACTATCCCAGTAAATTGCTGGTACAGTGATGACAAGCAAATGTACAGGTCTGTAAGAAACAGAATACAGAAAACTCTTGGTTAAAATTAACAACCAGGTTGAAGAGATGGGGAATTTGAATCTAAGAGAACTAACCAGAGACCCTACAATCAGAGGCATATCCTTATTCCTTTCTCATCTATTAGGTGCCTTAAAGTCCTTCACAATATGTCTAAAGTCTTCATATCTCTTTTCCTACCATTTTGTTATCAAATTTTTAGCATGTTGTTTTAAGTGAATTTTTTATAAATTGCATTCTAATCAAATATGAAAGTCTATATCTTTTAATAAAAACAGTAAGCCCTTTCATATATAGTTTCTTTTTTTAATTTGAGAGAAAGAGAGAGTGCACACATGCTTGAGCAGGGGAGGGGCAAAAGGAGAGAGACAGAGAGACAGTGAAAGAGACAGAGAAAGAGGGAGAGAATTTTAAGTAGACTCTATGCTCAGCATAGAGCCTGACATGGGGTTTGATCCCACAACCCTGGGAGCTGAAATCTGAGCTGAAATCAAGAGTCGGACACTCAACTGATTATGTCACCCAGGTAGCCCACATTTAGTTTCTTGATTAAGACTGCTTATCTTTTATCTCATCATCTTCCTTCATTTATTCATCCAATAAATGTTTCTTGGACACCTACCATGTGACCAGCACTGGGCTGAATGTTAGCAATACATGAAACTTACACAGTGGTCTTGTTTAAATATTTTGCTATAAGCCATGTTCTTTTGTTCATTTTTACCCTAGGGAATTGGAATTTTTAATTCCCTTATATCCAATAACAAGAATGAATCTACCTTTTATTGATGACACTGTTAAAATGAGAATTTGACTTTTCTACATCCTCTACCCTGTTTCTCCATTTTTGTTCGTATAATCTTGGATGTAGTTATTGGTTAATGTTATTATTATTTTACTAATATAATGACGTTCTTTCTCATACTTGCAATATTTTTTGTATACATTATATTTTTTAAGAATACGAAAAAAAATTCAGAATTAGTTATTTGTAATACTCATTTCATTGCTCAACATCAGTTTTTTAATACTATGGTTTCCATTTAAAAATTATTCTTAGTACTATTAGATTATCTTCTAATAATTTTTATAAGAGAAGTACATTCTTAGTATATTCTCCAAACCTTGTATGTCTGAAAATATATTTTACTTGACTTCACATGTAAACAGTAGCTTGGCCAACTGTAAAATTTTGCCATGTGGAATATAACGTTTGACCATGAAAATGGCTGATGATTCTTTTAGTATTTACAGTCATACAGGAGAAGGCTTTTTTGTTGATCCATAGTAACCTTGTTTATCATTTGTCTACAGCTGGGTGTTTGTCCCTTTGCATTTATTTTGCTGGGAACCCGGTGAGTCTTAACTGATTTTTGACAACTGAAATTCTGCTTTAGATCAGAGTTTTACCCACTGTTTGATTATCACAAGTTCTCCTTATGTTTAGTTTTGTTCCCTCCTTTTAGAGGTCCCATTCCATGTATAATGAGTCCCCCAGATCTTTCTTTCACTCAAAGTATTTTTATTTCCACTTTTTACTACAAGGACTTTTGGTAGAATTTTCAAGGTTTTCTGTTTTCGCAGTGCCTAATTTTGTAGTGTTTCACTGCAATTTTTAATTTAACAAAAGTTCTTTTCATCTTTGTACAATCTTTACTGTTCTTGATTTATTTCATTTTCACTGCCTACTTCAGTGCCATGAATGCAGTATCTTTGTGCATATTTTTGAGACATAAATTAAAATTTTCTAAGGTTTTCTTTTTTCTTGTATTAATTCTATTTCAAAAGGAGTCTATTAGTCTGCTGCTTTGAGTGCTCACATCGGACCCTCCTTTGAACTACAATGTCTATTAGTGTATGTGTTGATTTTTCTATGTCTCTTTGTTCTTAAGGAGAGGGTTTTGTTTTCCAGGACTGAGTGTTAAGTTAGGTCCTCTGAGAGGTTCTGTAAGTGGCTTCCTTCACAAATATTTCAGGCCCTGACAAAAAAGAAATGGAAAATGTAAATTGCCTTGAGTTTTATGAAAATTCAAGAATGAGAAAATATAGACCATATACAAGGAATAGCCACTTGTCCATTGATACTGAAACACAGGGTGCCTATATAACTAATATCAGGTGAAGTTTAAAGCAAGCTGAGGAGTCCATACCTTTCTCACTCAACAGGGGCATCTTCAGTGTCCCAGAGCGGCAGAGTGGTCTTGCAGAGTTGTATGTCTATCAGCATTGAGAGAGAAAGCCCCATTAGAAGGTAGCTATTCTGTAACTTAGATGATATGTTGTGGGGACTTGAAATAGTACAATTATAGTGGAAAATACGAGCCTGGACTTAAGAGAGACCTCAGGGTTAGAGATGACAGGACTTGGAAACTGCTAATGCTGGTGCGGGAGAGGAAGTAGGAGAAGGCCTCCTCAGGACTCACTCCCACTAAGAGCCCCTCTTTTCCTGGAATACTGTTGCCTTTGCCTTCACAGTCCCCTCTAAATAAGGAAGAGAATCTTCAACAAAAGCACTGGAAGTAATAGAACATATATAAGGATGGAGAGGGACTGGTACCTAAAAAGGGAAGCCAATTCAAGATTATTTGGAGCTAATGAAGTACATGGGGTGTTCCTGGGAAGGGGCAAGGAAGTTCCTAGAGTGAGTGACTCTAAGTTGACATCTGAAGTGAAGGAGGGGGAATGTGAACGGAATAAATATGTGCATGGAGCTCTGGAGATATGAGAAGAAATTTCTGTGTTGTTTTTTGTGCTTATTTAAATGTTATTCTAGTGTGTGTAGGTATGAGTCTATGTGTCTTATTAACAAACTAGAGTGTAAACTTTTTAAAATTAATATTTTATTATTTTTTAGGGCAATATGGGTTTCACAGAAAAATTGAGAAGGTTCCAGAGATTTTCCATATATTCTCTGCCCCTCCTAATGCATAGCCTCCCCCATTATCAACATGGTACTACCAAAAATGTTACATTTGTTACAGTTGATGAACTTACAATGACATAGCATGACCACTCCAAGTTCATAGTTAGTATTACAGTTCATGCAGTGCTATACATTTTGTGGGTTTAGACAACTGTATAATGATATGTATCCATCATTATGGTTTATTATATCAAGTATTTTCACTGCCCTACAAATTTTCTGTGCTCTGCCTATTTATTCCTAACCTCCCACCTCCTGCCCAAATCCCTGGCAATCACTGATCTTTTTATTCTTCCTAGTTTTGCCTTTTCCAGAATGTTGTATGGTTGGAATCATACAGTATGTAGCCCTTATAGATTGACTTCTTTCACTTAGTAATATGCATTTAACATTCTCCCATGTCTTTTCATGGCTTGTTAGTTCATATATTTTTAATACTTAATAATATCCCATTATCTGATTATAACATAGTTTATTAATCCATTCACCTACTGAAGGATATCTTGGTTGCTTCCAAGTCTGGGCCATTATGAATAAAGTTACTGTAAATATCAATATGCAGATACCTGTGTAGAAATAAGTTTTCAACTCCTTCAGGTAAATCCCAAGGAGCATGGTTGCTGACTTGTATATTAAGAGTATGTTTAGTTTTGTAAGAAACTACCAAAGTCTCTTTCGTAGTATTACTATCACTTTGCATTCCCACCAATATTGAACAAGAATTCTTTTTCCACATCCCCTTCAGCATTTTGTGTTGTTAGTGTTTTGAATTTGGGTCATTCTAATAGGGGTATGTTGATATTTCATTGTTCTTTTAAGAGTTTAAACTTTTTAAAAGAAGGAATCATCTTCAAGTATTTGTTTTGCATACCCTTCATAGTACCATAGACAATGTACCTTAGAGTCCCTAGATACTCAGGAAGTACTTAGCAGACTGCAGATTTCATCACGAGATGGAACCTGAGATCATTTAGCTAGCTCAACCTTCTTTTTGCAAAGAAGAAAAAACCAAGTGTCATAAATTAAATAACTACTCAACCAGAGCCAGATGTCAGCCCACCTCTCCTGAATCCTAATCCAGACCATAGTCCAATAATAGCAAACCAATGATTTCATGTGAGCTAACACTGATGTCTTTGCCATTTTCACAACTCAATTTTTTTCTCTATGAAATAGAGATAATAAGTCTATCTCATTTGATGAATAGAATTTAAAAAATGATCATTACAAAGAGACATTGTGATTAACAGGAAATGTAGAAATGCTTATTAATACTATGAAGTCCTATTTTAAATATTATTAAAAATACATCTGACAAAAACCAAGGCTCCTCTGGTATTGGAATTCAGAGACTTACCATCTTGACCTGAAACAGCTTCTCATTTCCATGGGCTTTACTTTCAGGAGTTCAACTCAGTGTAAAGTTTGCTATCATTTTTCACCTTCTGTTTATGTTGCACCTCCATATGAGGAGCTTAAAGAGCTTTAGAGACATTAGCTCATTAATCCTCCCAAAACCTCTCTAAGATAGGATGGAGGCATAAATCATTATTCCCATCTGGAAAAAAAATAGCCCAAGTTATCTCTCTTAATTTCACTGATGCTCTAAACTGTTGATTAAATTCTATACCCTGTACATTTAGAATACTGCATTCTCTTTCCCAAGGATATCTTCTTCTATTTTTTTTTAAATTTAATGTCATGATGATAAGTGTAAAAATAGATCAATGGGTCTGGTGTTAGAAGCTCTTTGAGAAGTACAGGATAGGTGGTAAACTAGGTTCTTCCTTCCCCTCATGCTCTCCTCCTTTTCTCAAAACATCCTTCATTATTCCCCTTCAGTCATGACAGGAGAAATGACTTTTAGGAATTGGAAGGATGTTTCAAGACTCATTCATTCCTTTATCTGTCAGCCAAGATTACTACCAAGAGGGCCAATGGATATCCATTCAACCATGCCATCCTAACTTTCAGTAAAACACTGGTGCAATGGACTTCAAAGCTTCACAAAAGTAACAATGGAAGTTAAATTTTCAATCTCGTGTGCTTTGCCTAGGCATGTGGTTCTCACTATAAAGGTTTTTGGAGTTAGACTTTGAAGATGTTAGAAAATGAGCAGAATCTGAGCCGCCAAGCAAGGTTGATTCATACAAATGACTGCAACAAAACACTTGTGCCATTAATTTCTTACAGTTCAGGACAGTGAAAGGAAAAATAAATAAAAATGAAAGACAAAATGAAGCTCACCAGAGCAGATGAGAAACAACTTGCAACTGATTGAGAGATATTCAAGGTTTTATTTTATTATTTTTTAGAAGTCTGTCTTAGGCAGACTGATATTTTTCCTGTCCCATAAAAGTATAAGATTATGTAATAATTTGACATCAGAGGATGTGAAATGCTAAAGGATCATTGCATTTTAGAGAAAGAATATTGAGGGCACATAAAAGTTACATGATTTACCCGAGATCACACAACTACATATTGCCAGTCTAACTTGTGTTTTTTTTCCCTCACTCCAAGTTGCTTCTCAGATGCTCAGCTAAGACACCTTAGTGTCAAGATGCTATATATTCCACCTTGCCACCAAAATATTAGATGGGGTGAATAAGGTCACTACCCGCCAGTATACTCATTCATCTTTGGGGGATCAAGCAGGAGAGAGATGTGGTGTCTCTTCTCAGAAGAAATGAAAACATCATCTTCTAAAAGTAAAATTAACTTTATTCAGTAAAATGTTCTTAAAAAATTTCCTAGACCTCTGCTTTATTTTAGCTATGGGAATGTTTAAAGAATGAGGTTCTTACTACATTTCCTTTTCACAAGGTTCTGGAATATTGCTTTGAGCTAAATAATCATTATAGCAATTTACCAGTTGGCTAATATTGAGTCAGCATCTCTCTACTACCTAATATAATGGTTGAAGAGTGTGTTGCTGTTATACATTAGTTAAACTTCTAAACGACCCTGAGAGTGTGGTTAGTGTTACTGCACATCTGGGAATACTGAAAACTGACGAGAAGGAGTCAAGTTGCCCTGGGCTTCCACCACAAAAGCAAAGGAAAAGAGCTAAGAAGCAATTTCCTAGTGATCCATACTCACAGGAAAATATCCTATTTAGATGCCATAAAAATAAAATAAAAAATATGAAGTTTATAGAGCTGTCTATACCTCAGTATCTTCCAGGTCAGGGAAGAATAAATGAATAAACACTCCCATAGCTAAACCGTCTTTCTAGTGTTGACTTTTTGTCCCTAGTATCATTTTCCTCCTTTTTAGTGGCATTATTCCCCAAAGCCCAACTCTCTTCCTGCATTTTTGTTGTGTCCCACGTGTTCTTGAATTCATTTATTTCCCATCTGCAGGATTCTGGAATAACAGTAATGCTTCCCTAAAATACTGATTCCTAGCTGTTTTACTTCAAGTAACACTCTGAGCTTTGTGACAAGTGCCAAGAGTGGCTTCATAGGAAATAAACAATGTTACTCGGAGATAAATTTTGGAAAATAGGATCTGATAGGGGAGAGGAGTGAGGAATAGTCAACTGTATTGATGAGAGAGCTGAAAAAATACCATGCAACTGAGCTAAGCAAGTGATGAGAACAGTTAGTTCAGTAATCTGTCCTCTCCTGTGCCTTCCACAGTATCCCTTGAAATTCCTCTCATATTATCCTTGCTCCTGTGTTCTCTATCACTGTCCTCCTTTCTCCTTGCTTTTCCTCACTATTTCATTCTCCAGGTGTGGTCTTTATGATGATCCTTCTTTTGTAGATTTAGCCTAGTGGATGTATTGTGCTGTACCTAGTCACATAGAATTCCTTTCTTCCTTTTCTCCAGACCATCCTGAATGTTCCTTTGACCCGGGCAATGAAGACCCAACATCCATTAAAAACATAGATGAGTTCAGGTACCTGGGATCAACAGATAATCTAAAGGAAGAAAATCGCCTTTATCCGTTCCCCAGAATTACTTTGAAATGATTCCCATGGAATCTTACAAGAGATAAAAAGTGCAGTGGGTGTTGTAAATAGATTTCAAAATATAATAATGTAAAACTAAATGGCAATTAATGCCTTATCTGGTTATGAAAAGAGTGATTGTGGAATTTTAAGAAAAGGTATTTTGTAGTATAATGGCTAAGTTGCATTCATATCCAGCACCCTTTCCCCCTTATTGCTAAAAGTTACCTTTCTATAATTGCAGACTAGTTTAGCATCTTAACAATAATGGACATGTTTTTAAAAGATTATTGCCAAAAGTGCATTCTTTATTCCAGGGAGACTCTGTAATAGATACCAGCATTTTAGTAATGATACAAGCAATCTGTAAGCTATTACAGTTTTCTTTAGAGTAACTTAATCTTCATATTGTTTTGTATGTCTGGAATTTTAATAGTGTTTTTAATTTAGAAAAAGAAGTATATAACATATTACTAATTACATGTGAATATGCACTAAGCATACGACCACTGAGCTTGATCCTTAAAAACAAGCGTATTTAAAAGTACTTAACCTAATGTAGGGAAAGTCACAAAAAAATTAAAGAATACCACACAGGGATAACAACAGCTTTCATGGAATAATGCAGCGAGGGTTTGCAATTTTAGAATGGTTATTATATTTTGGTGCACAGCTAAATAAAAAGAATAGCCAATAGAAATAGAAATTTCCTTTTCAAATATAATTAATATTTTTCAACACATGAAAAGTATAAACAATTAAAACATCAAATGAATGTAACAGACTGATTAGCTTTTCCCTTGATGACCATTCATCCAAGAATTTAGAGCATTAACTAACAGTCCTGGTGGCCCTTATTGGTGAGGATACTAGATCCAACCTTATTGGTGAGAATGCTAGATTGCAAGAAAAAGTAAAATCTTTTTCTAGGTCAAAGGTCAAGTTAATTAGGCCATGAAAGTTAAGGTAACTTGTCTTTGGACCTCATTCATCTGCTGCCTCGATGAACAGAGAGAAGATGATTTTTCTTAAAAATAGAAGTACTCACTGAAAATATTTTGATTTTAAATGGTTATAAGAAATCATTTGGTATTAGATTCTAGACTTCTATTGTCATGTACAATTTTAAAACTATTTTGGCACACATCCCAGACCGTCTTCAAGGAGCTGATAGAGATGTGCTTGGTAAACCAATTCAGGGGTCTTTAATGCTATTTTTAAAATCCAGCTTTTACATTACATAAACCAGTTTGTTATTTTGAAAGAAGTTATAATCTACTTAAAACTGTCATTCTCTGTTTCTAACTTGCAATTAGGTGGTATTTCCAAAATGTCAGACCTAGATTCTGCTTCTACCGTCACCATAATAAAATGTGACAGCCAAGATATTATATCAATACCTTTTCCATAATTAGCAATAAGGATCCTGCCAAGGGTTAACTAGAAAAGTTTCATAAACGTTTTTCTACAAATGGTTCTGAAGGCAGTATTATGCTTTTGAAATCTGCTAATGTAGCAAAGACTCATGACAACCAGGAGACAAATCTATGAGCAAAACTGTTTGGAGAGAATAGTTTTGTAGTGTATGATGTATGTTATGTAAATGAGCTTATTAGGAGTCTCATCTATTTTATTATTGGTGACCAATTTAATAGAGGCATTTAAAAAACAATATTTCTGCCTGACTCCTAGAAATGAAGAAGATACATTGATATAATTGAGAGCAAATGATTGCATGTCATGCCATTTAATCATGTCATTTTTCAATTGCTATTTTTTGCACTTCACTGCATGCTTATATAATATTTAGCTTCAATATAGATTAAGTCCCAGGGTTTGCAACTGAGCTGAGTTCCTATCTTGGCTGATGTTGTCTTTTAAGTTTGGAATCAGTTAAAATATGCAGATGTTATTTGCCCATATTTCCTTTAAAATATGCAAGTCATCATTCATACCTCACTTGAGGTATTTTAATTTTTTTACCCTTTTATAATTTCTGGATGGAAATTCTTAATTGCAATGCTTATACACTACATATAGTTGTGGTAAGCACATAATTGGCTCAAGAATGGCGTTGTCAGGACCAAAAGATCTGCTGACCCTTTGCTGGAAACTTTGATAATCATTTGCCTAATAAATTTTCTTACCTTTGTTCAGTCTCCTTTTGATTATGTATATAATTTACATTTTTCTCAGAAAAAGGATTTTCCTCCACTGTCTGCTAGAATATGTGGTCCTTGAGGGTAGAAAGTTTGTCTGTTTTGTTCACTCCTGCATCTCAAACACTCAGAACAGTACCCATTACAATAGGTGTTCAGTAAATATTTGCTCAGGAAATGAATTAGTACTTTTTTGACCTCTGCTATTGCAACCATCCTAGAATTAATAATTGCATAGAGTACTAATTTTTTAAACGATTTTCATTTTTAAGTAATATCTACACCCAATGTGGGGCTTGAATTTACAACCCCCAAATCAAGAGACTTAAGCTTTACCGATTGAGTTAGCCAGGCACCCCATAGATTACTGATTTTTAACATAGGCCTAGAAATGGGTATAAGATAGACCTATGAAAGGTATACTGAAGTACATTGTTAGCTCTATCAACAATAACTTTATGGTTGTGACAACTTCTGGTTGGAAATAAGGGGCTTGAACAGTCTGAAAATGGAGAAATTTTATAAGCCTCTTAGGTCTTGTAGAAAGGAAATGTAGCATAGTGTTTTTATGAATTAGCTCAGGATTCAAGTTGCATGGAGTAACATCCTGCCTTTGCTGCTTGTTAGCCGTATTATCTCTGGTTAGTTACTTAACTTTCCTGTGTCTCTATTTCCTCATTTGTAAAATATGTACATGACAATAATATATATCTCATAGTGCTATTGTGAGGATTAAATCAGCCAATACATAGAAAATACCTAAAAAATGCATAGGAGAAAGAAATACACAAATAATGTTTGTTATTAGTGTATGAGATTAGTGAAAAATAAGAAAATACTAAGAATAGTGCTCTAGCAATTTAATAATATTCAATGATTGATGGCAATTATTTTACAATCAAGTAAATCCTTGATTAAATATTTGAAGAGAGCAGAACAATTTAAAAATTTCTTATAGGTTCACCCACATATAGTTAACTTAGAATGAACACTGGTAAAGTGCATGAAGTACATCTGATATGTCACATTTCTCATTTTTGGACTGATACCAACGACACAACAGATTACAGTTTCATAAGATATATATGATCGTACATGAAACTCACCACTGCAGTAATTAGGCTTAACTAACATTCCTTAATTTCTACATTTTCTTTAATTCCTTTTCCAGATCCATGCTCTTCTATATATACTTTTCTGTTTTTGTTTTATAATATTTCTAGAAGTAGGACAGCTATATTAAAAATGGCACTGTATTATTTTTATCATATAGCAGAATGTCTTATCTGTTGACTGAGATTTATAGGTTTGTAGTTATGACTCTATCCCAAGGAATTGTATAGCCATTACTTTAAAGAAATAAATGAAAGCTCTAAGTTTGCATTTCTAAGTTTATTAATAGGTGTATGGACCCATTGTTGCAGAACTGTGATATCTGAATGTTATTAGTAATATCATAAGATCTCTTGTCATGACACACCCTAAAGGTATGTATGGTAAATTCTCTGGTTCCATTACCAGTTATGTGACTGATAATATATACCTGACCTTAACAAGACATTAAAAAAATAGCTTTATTGTGATATAATTCACATACCATAAAATCTAATTTCAGAATGTTTTCACCACACCCCCCAAAGAAATCTCTTCACCATTAGCAGTCATTCCTTGTCCTCCACTGACTGTAAGCCAAGGAAACCACTAATACATGTTCTATGCATTTGCCTGTTCTGGATCTTTTATATAAATGGAATCATACAATATGTGGCCTTTTGTGTCTGGTTTATTCACTTAGCAAAATCTTTTTAAGGTTCATTTATGTTGCGGTATGTATCAGTACTTTATGCCTTTTTTAAAAAAAAAAAAAGTAAGCTCTATGCCCAACTCAGGGCTTAAACTCATAACCGCAAGATCAAGAGTCACATGCTCTACTGACTGAGTCAGCCAGGCACCCCTTTTACTCCTTTTTATGGTCAAATAAGATTCCATTGTATGGATAAAATATACATTTTTTAATCCATTCACTATTGATATGTATTTGAATTGTTTATACTTTTTGGCTATTGTGAATAACATGGTTGTCAATATTAGCCTGAAAATTTTTGTGTGGCCATATGTTTTTAGTTTTTTTGGGCATTTATCTATGAAAGAAATTGCTGGATCATATAGTAATTCTGTGTTTAACTTTTTGAGGAAATGTCATACTATTTTTTTTTTAAGAGAGAAAGAGAGATCGGAGAGAGGCAGTGGGAGAGGGAAGGAGAAAATCTTAAGTAGGCTCCATGCCCAGTGTGGAGCCCAACACAGAGCCCTGTCTCATAATTGTGAGATCATGACCTGAGCCGAAATCAAGAGTCAGTTGCTTAACCAACTGATCCACCCAGGTGCTCCGTGTCATATTATTTTCCTAAATGAATGCCCTACTTCACAATCTCACCAACAATGTATGAGAATTCCAGTTTCCCTATATCCTTGCCAATATTGTTAATTTGTCTTTTTTATTTTAGCCATTGTAGTGCAGGTGAAGTAGTATCTAATTGTGGTTTAGATTTGCATTTTCTTGTTGGCTAATGATATTGAACAGTTTTTCGTATGTTTATTGGCCATTTATGTTTTCTTTGAATAAATGTCTATTCAGTATTTTTCCCACTTTAAAAATGGGTTACTTTTAACCCATTGAGTTTTAAGGTTTTAAGGGTTGAGTTTTAAGGGTTGAGTTTTAAGGGTTCTTTATATATTCTGGATACAAGTCTTTTGTCAGATATAGGATTTTCAGATATATTCTCCCATTCTGTGGGTTGTCTTTGATTTTTTATGGTGTCATTTGAAGAGCAAAATTTTTAATTTTGATTAAGTTGTTTAAAAGTCACTTGTACTCTTGGTGGCATATCTAAGAAATCACTGCCTAAGAAGTCAGAAGTCACTTTTACTTTAGGTATCCTATTAAAAAAAAACATTGCCTATCCCCAAGTAATGAAGATTTACTCCTATGTTTTCTTTGCAGATGTTTTTAGTTGTGGTTCCTTTTTTAAAATTTTTAAAAATGTTTTTATTTTATTTTTGAGAGAAAGAGACAGAGTGTGAGTTGGAGTGGCGCAGAGAGAGAAAGAGACACAGAATCAGAAGCAGGCTCAAGGCTTTGAGCTGTCAACACAGAGCCCGACATTGGGCTTGAACTCATGAACCATGAGATCATGACCTGAGCTGAAGTTGAATGCTTAATCAGTTGAGCCACCCAGGCACCCCAGTTTTAGTTGTAGTTCTTATATTTAGGTCTGTGATCCATTTTGAGTTAATGTATATGATGTGAAGTGGGGGAGTTCAATTCATTCTTTTGCAGATGGATATGCAATTTTTCCAGAACCTGTTATTGGAAATGCTTTTTCTGACTTAATTGTACCAACATCTTTTTAATTCTTACTTAGTTAATTGGTAAGCTGTCGGAGGCCGCACTGGCTCCGACAGGTCCAGGGGTCCCTGAAGGATGGACGGTGTCGGCGAAAGAGAGTGAGAGAACCCCGAGATCCTTTCTGGATCACCAGGCAGGCATCTCTGTCCTGTCGGTTTTGGTGTCTTTATTTATCGGTCAAAAGTTAACATGGCATCAGGAAATGGGATTTTTACAATGGATAGCTCTTTGTGATAAGGTGTTTTTGGAAAATGTACAGAAACAGGTTTTACAGAAGTCTTCTTGCAGAACTGCCCCAATTATAGTGAGGTTGAGTAACTAAGAAAATAACAAGGTGTTCACATTATAACACTAAGATTAAGTCATAGGTTTGTAGATACTCTTATCCATCCTCATCACAGCGGCCAGGGTAAGGGAAGGTGTTTGTGGAAATTAGGCCTTAGGGAAGGGGCTGCTATACACCATCAGTTAGCAAAGGTGTATGTACTAACTTATCATCTGTCCTTCTCTCTAAGTTAGGCTCTTTGTCTCCAGGCAAGACTTGATTTTCCAGTTATATGCTTTATGGCACCGGAGAGCCAACCGTACCTTTAAAGAGTTTAGTTTATTTCCAATACATAGAATAGCCTCTTCGAGTGCATTTACCTTTGTGTCTACTTTTATGATTTCTTGAATAGCTAGGGCATGAGAGACATTTTTGGTTAGTTGGTTTACATGATGAGCTGTATGAACATCCTGGACTAACGCAATGGTAGAAACAGAATTGTACATGTAAAGGTCAATCTTTTATGAGTAAGGGTCATTAGCCTGTTCATAGCTCAAGGGAAAGTATGGAGGGAAACAGGACCTTCTGGAGACACAATGTCTGTTCCCATAATCAAAAGAAGAAGTTCCCACAATAAGTTCCTTCACAAGGTGCAATCATCATACCAGGGCCAGAATAAGGGGACAAGTCCCTCCCAATATTGATCAACAAGGTACCTTAGGGGTCAGTGCTCAAGCAGAAATAATTGAGTGGGGGTGGATATCAGTCATCATCTGATTGGCAAGAGACCGTGCAAACTTGCTTTAACATCACCAGGAGTTTTCTCGACTAGTGGGCTCAGAATGGCTCCCAACAGTAAGCATTCAATCTTTAATCATTAATACCCTATACTTAATCATAATATAGGCCTTTCTATGGCATAAATTGGTCATGTTATAAACATTATCTTGTCTAAATTATTGCAGCATCAGAAAACTAAGTTATGTTGTTTCTATATCAAATGTTTTATTATGTGATGTTACCCCCTCAGGGAAGCTTTATTGACTATCCAATTTAAAGTAACCCCACCACTTTCCACCATATTACCCTATTTTATTTTATAGTTGTTACCACTATCTGATATTTTCTTGTAGCTTTATTTATGTTTCATTTCCAGCCTCTTCCCACCATCCCTCAACACACCCAAATTCAAATGTAAGTTCCACAAAAGCAGAAGTCTTATTGATCACTGCTATATTCTCACCCCTGAGAACAGTGCCTGGTGCATAAGAGGCACTCAATAAGTACATTTGGATTGTTGGATGAATTGATAGATAGATGGATGGATGGATGGATAATTGAATTATGATTATCATCATTTTCCACTTGAACTTCCATCCTGTTTTAAAGTGTTACCAAAATTATAGTTTCTTGACCTTTCTTATGTGACTCTCCCAACAGTAATGCCTGACCTCCCTTCCCTCCACCTTTCTGATCTTCTGCAATTTTAACATAGTACTAGTTCCATGAAACTTAATCTACATACTCCTGCTAGTAATCATCTTTTAATCCCCCAAGTCAATGTCCATAGTTTGGCATGTATATATATTGCCCCTAACATTGGGTCACAATCTTACTATTGACTATGCACCTCCCTTACTTTATTTAAAACTTACAGCAACTTGATGGGTTAGGTCTTATCAAAAACCTTTGCCTTGCATCAATTATTTTTAAATTTTTACTTTGACAAGACAGAGTCTTTTCCTTACAGCCAAATAACAAGCACCTAAAAACAGGTACCACATCTTATTTTATTCCTCTTACTTACTAGTTTCAATCCTATAATGAAAAGTATGGTGTTTAGCACATAGATGATACCCAATAAATGTTTATTGCTGTAAGAAATACCATTAATATTATCTTTGCCATCCTTGGCCCAAAATAATCCAGAATCAACCAATTAAAAGCATCTTTTGAAGGCTTACAGAGGTTCCAGTATTGCCTCTCATTTTCCCCATCTACTATATGTTCTTGTTAGACCATGGCTACAGCATTGACATTACCTGCATCTGATGCTTTGTACCTTCCAAACAATCATCAAGATATTGTTTTATTATATACAGTTTCTGAGAGAGGCATCTTTAGCACAATGCCATATGTATTAGAGTCATTAATTACTAAATAACTTATATGATAAAATTGATTAAAAGGAGTAAAATCTGCAAATATAGTATTCAAACAACCTAATGTATTATCATGCTCAATAATTACATTGAAAATTCCAAAGATCATCAAGCAAGTACTAATAAGATAAAGATATCTATGGTCAAAAAGACTTACTCATCGATTTAGTCATTTTCTTGCAGTAATTCAGTAACAGTTAAAAAAAATAACTGATCACCAATGGGTGTGATCTCTACTCTTTGACCTAACAATGTGACTCCAGAAATGAACTTGTAACTTCTATTTTATACTTCTAAAAAAAAAAAATCTGCTCAATTGGATTAATTCTCTTATCTATAAAACTAAGTTCCTCTGTTTCCTTAGGCCAGTTTAGGTTTCCTTAGGCAAACTTTAACATGCACTGTTATCACATGTAGCATTTGTTAAACCATAGCTCATTGGGGCCTGTCTCAGAGTTGCAGATTCAGAACGTGTGGAGTGGCACTAGAGAACTGGCATTTCCAAGTTTCCAGGTGATGCTAATACTGCTTGGCCTGGGGAAGTCTTTTAGAATCTTTGCTCTACAAATCTAATCACACTTAGCAGACTAAGAGAAGACATCTGCCCATCTCATGAAATTAAAATGGTAAAATACAGAAAGTGCAAAAAGGAAATAAAACATGAAAAAGTATAGGAGACCCTTGCAACAAAGAGATGGAGCCATTTACTTGTGACTATTTAAGCCAGAGGAACTTACATGTCTTTTTCACTTTTTTGCTCTCTCTTATTTCCTCACTCTGACTAGAGTGAAGGCAGCTATGTAGCATATATGCAGATTGATACTTCTTAATTGTGATTGCTACAGAGATGGCCTACTCAATAGGCATTGCTAAAAAATTGATCAATCTAGAAAACAAACTTATGTTTGACCTTATAAATGGAATTGCTTCATAAATAGTTTTTATTTGACAGATCACCTAAAGTCCTATCACTTTGTTCATATTGACCTACTTAAAGATGTTACATTAACCTGCTAAATAAAATTATGTAAGAGATATAGAGACAAATTGCTTTGGAGTTTCTTTTTTTTTAATGTTTTATTTATTTCTGAGAAAGAGAGAGACAGCATGAGCAGGAGAGGGTCAGAGAGAGAGGGAGACACAGAATCTGAAGCAGGCTCCAGGCTCTGAGCTAGCTGTTGGCACAGAGCCCGACGCGGGGCTCAAACCCACAAACCGTGAGATCATGACCTGAGCCGAAGTCGGATGCTCAACCGACTGAGCCACCCAGGCGCCCCTGGAATTGCTTAAATAAATTTTTTTCCTGCTTATTTTTAGCATTTTTAAATTTTTATTTTCCTCCTCATCTCTCTTTTCTCTAGTTCTTACATTTGACTTATTGTGTGGTTTGGTTTTGGTCTAATTATAGTTCTTTTCTTGCAAGCTTATTTGTATCCTTCTGTGACAGTAGATGACACTATAATGTCAAGAATATGGATATACAAGTAAATATAAACATATTATACAATATGTGTGTGTATATTTGTATGTTTTATATATAATGAAAAATAAAGTATCAGTATTAGAAGTCTTTAATGGCGTTAAACTGAAGCCAGTGTCAAAAAGGATGTTACATCACACTTGGCTTAATAATAGAGTGGCTTAAACAGTCAAAAAGGTTGACAGAATGTCAGGAGAGGAAAAAGAAATACCCTCATTAAAAAAAAATGAATAGGGATTCCTGGGTGGCTCAGTCAGTTAAGTGCCCTACTTCAGCTCAAGTCATGATCTCACACAGTTCATGAGTTCGAGCCCTGTGTCTGGCACTGTGCTGACACCTCAGAGCCTGGAGCCTGCTTCAGATTCTGTCTCCCTCTCTCTCTGCCCCTCCCCTGCTCATACTCTGTCTCCTCTCTCTCAAAAATGAATAAAAATGTTAATTTTTTTAAATAAATAAAAGAAACCCCTCCAGATATACCAAAAACATTCCTTTGTATCACCACTGATTAATTGGAAACCAGATCGACAGTTTATACGTGTAATATAAAAACCTTCAGCCTGTTGGCAACCCTATTGGAACACGTCCTAAAAGATGTGTTTAAAGGGTTAGATATCTGATTGTTTTAAAGGAAAACAGTGACTAAGAAATTTTGATGTTTACTTTTCTACACTTCTCATAGCAAGCCTGCCTTTTTAATAACATGAGGAAATTGAGTAGAAATGCAAAATAAAGAAAATAAAAGAGATTATTATAAATTTAAAAGTAGCACATCAAACTATATTCCACCACTTGGATTCTGAAATGATACAAGACAATGTTCTCCATACTAAGAGGTAGTCTTCTAAGAAGAAATTGCCTAACAATTACTAAATAATAGGACAACTAGTACAGACATACTGATAATTAGTGGGATTTTTTTCTTTCTTTTTAAATTTTCTTTACTCTTTATACTTTTCTGTGAAGGCAATATGACTATGCTTGAAAACCAGTATGATCTCACCAGATATCAAGGAAAATGCTTCATAATTGGCAATAATGAAAAGCATTCCAAAGTTTTCTGTTCCTTACTTCCTGTCCAGTTGCTTTACTGTCTCTTCTCCCTAACACACTAGGTGCTCCCGCCACCCCAGGCTACTTGCTTCCCGACCCTACTCTTTTTATAACCACAACTATTCAGCTTGGACCATCTGATTCCCATTGTTTCCATGGAGATTTCACCAACTCCTCCAAAAGCAACTTGCACAAACTTCTGTTAACAGATCTCTCTCTACATGCTTATTTGTGAGTAGTCCACCTTTAGTTGACTCTCAGCTCCTTGAGAGAAAGAACAGTAACTTGCTCCTTTTTGAAGCCTCCATGCCTAAAACAGTGCCTAGCAGATGGAAGGTACAATGTACATTTGAGGAGGTCTGAGAGACAGGGATTAGTTTATCTTATTTCAGTGCCTTACTTAGGTTATTTAGTTTGGATTTGTGTTTAAAAGTACTTTCTTCTGAAAATGTAAGCCAGGAATAGTTACAATACTTATTTGTTTCTGTGTAGTTATATTTAACATTTCTCTGTGCATAGTTTATCATAGAAGTATCATAAACTACTGATTCTAAGAAACATTGCCAGAAAATGCACTGGTTTTATTTAGTATGTGTTTGTGATTATAAATAAATATGTATATTTTAATGGTTGTCATGGAAACTCATGTAGAAGAATGTTATTTTATCAGTTATATCTCCTACACATTAAAAAGTATCAAAAATATTTGGGCATTTAAAATTCTCAATTTTTACCTCCTGTTTAAAGTAGTGTTATTTCCCAATGTATATATAGGACAAATTATTGATCTAGAATGTAGACTAAGCTCTTTAGGTACTTAAAGTAAAAAAATGCCAAAAACTGTAGATTTGTGAAGATCCAAAAATTAGGTAGTGAATGTCAACATTGAATCAAATCCTATATTGAACATCAAAAAGAGCTTTCACAGTTTTTAAACTACCTGGACTGACTCACATTAAGATGTGGTTAAGGATCATCTGGATGCTTAAATACTGGGTACATTTCAGATACTCATAAAAAGATTATGGCCAATGACCTTTATGAAAATTTCCCCTAGTGATCTCGCATGCCCCGTTTCAGAACTTTGAAAATGGCTTTAAGGTGAATGAAGCCCATTTGGGCTACTTTGTAAATGTTATCAATGTGGCTGTGCTAGCTGCACACATACTTTTAGTGCCATCCATGGTTTTCATTTGGCTGAGAGACACAGGGACTTTTTGCTGGATTGATTAATGCAATTACTAGTCTAGTCATTTTCAAAAAGAGTTTTGCAAGATCCAGTTTTTTTTTATGCCATTGAAATACCACTTTTGATTTTTCTAGCCCTTTATTGTTAAGAAATTTATAACAAAACAAAAACAGAAATTGAAATCCCCAATATTCATATTCACAGAACTCATTTCAACCAATTTCAGTTGGCTATATTATTATCTTAAAGTGTTAATATTGGACCAAAATTTGTCAGGTATTAGTTGGGCTTCATAGTTTGAATTGCTCAACAGTTCTAGAGCAAGAGAGCAAATTGAAGGGTGTGTGTGTGTGTGTGTGTGTGAGAGAGAGAGAGAGAGAGAGAGAGGGAGAAAGAGAGAGAGAGAAAGAGAGAGAGAGAAGGAGAGGGAAAGAATGCATTTAGGAGGGGGGCAGTTAGCAGGGTTGGCGAAGATGGAAACAATGCTTTTTACTTTGGTAGGCCCTCAAATTTTATCTTTGAATGTCTAGGGGATTTTTCCTCATTCAGAGCCTTGAACAAATGAATAGCATCAGTAAAGAAATTTGTCAGACCTGGTGGTTATATTAGGAGTTATGTAGGAAAATAATAATGAATGCTAGGAAAATAAATAAGGGTAGGTTCAGGAAACATAACTAAAAATGCTGCACTGGTATAAATTGAATAATAAAATTCCTAGTCATATTTTGCCATAAATAGAGGTTTGGGAATTTGTCATTCACCTTATTTAAAATTCAGAAATATTAAAGGTACAGTGTTCTCTCATTACAGAAATAATAGAATTTCAGCTATTACTGAGTTAGGGTCATTTAAATGGCTGCAGCATGTATTATATCAATAAGTGGGACATCTGTATGAAATGTCCACCTGCTGATCTACTACCACTCTGTGCACATTTCAATGAACTGCACTTAATCATTTTAAGACTTCTACTAATGAAGCCTTATCTAGATTAACATTTTAAGCACAAATACTTTTAGGCATTAAAACTCTCACACTAAATGAAATTGCATTGTCTTGTTTACCCTTGTTGATTAATAAGCAATCTGTTAACTGTTAGAACAGTCCAATTGTAGCAGTAGAAGGAGATTAGTAATTCAGTGATGTTTGTGGATATAATCATCATTTTTCCTGAAGGCTTTGAATTAGAATATCACTTACACACTATCCGTAGGCAAAGAAAAGATATAATATTTTTAGACATGTGTACCCACTATTTTGCTTGAATCATTCAGCTTAGGGTCACTGCAGTAATACAAATGCTTCTAGGGGCAAAATGCTATTTTGATGCATGCATATCCTTCTTAAATTGTGAGAATGTCTATTAAAAGAAACAGCAACCAACAAATAGTGCAGTAATAATCCAGTATCCTAATTGCTGTTGTCAGAACATTATTGCTTTGTTAATCAAGCTTTGGAAAAGAAATGTTGCTTATCCTTTTTTCCCCAATAATAGATGTTATATATGAAACTTCTTTGCAATTTTATTTAACTTATTCCCAGCCGGTAGAAAACTAAACTTTCAAAAAATCTAGGAGTGAATTTGGAAAAATTCCATTTCCTTTTGGGGCACTTCTCTATCTTTTGTGTTTCCTGTCACCTAGAATCAAAGGGTGTCAATCTGTTTGGTATTCATATGACCTAAGTTACATTAAGTTATAAGTTGTTAATCACCTAGGTATCTAGGTGGGACTCAACATTTTAGATGGAGAAATTATTGAAGGAAAGGGAAGAGGAATGGGATGCAGCTAAATTATTTGGCATTAGTTGAGTATCAATAGACAATCTCCAATCTAAAGGCAACTCCAGACCCCTTCTTGTCTTATTGTTTATAGCTGAGCATATCACTATAATTTGAAATTATGGTGGAAAAAGGTGTTTCAATTTGGGGGAATTCTGCTTTATAAACATCCATGGATCAATCCCTTTCTGTGTTGCAGTCCCTCTGTGGTGAAATCAAACAGAGACGACGTGGAGTGGCCTCCATCCTGCGATTGTGCCAGCATCTTCTGGATGACCGGGATACTTGCAATCTGAATGCAGACCACCAGCCCATGCAACTGATCATTGTAAATCTTGAAAGAAGATGGGAAGCCATTGTCATGCAAGCTGTCCAGTGGCAAACACGACTACAAAAGAAGATGGGAAAGGAGTCTGTGAGTGATATATTTTTTAAGTATAATGGTCTCTTATTTTTCCCAAGAAAAAATATTATTTCAGAACTTGGAAAATGTATTCATTTTACAAGTGGTTTTGTGAACAGAAGGGATAGATCTCTCCAATCACTAAATGAAATTCCATTTCTCATAACACAGAGATTTATTTGCCTGCCAATAAGAAGTGGTTCAGTGTATCTCATTGTCTTGACAAAAATCACAGAAGAGTTTGCTTAATCTCACCAAACTAAGCCATTAATTCCTTCAATCATTCCTTCACCAGTGATATTATTTAATCATACAAAACCCCATGAAGATTTTGTTAGAAGGTAGCTTTCCACTCTCAAAACTTATGTAGCAATGTATATGTTCTACAGATAAGGCAGTGATGTACTACTTACCTTTTCATTAAATGATGAATTAGCACTGTTTGTACAACAAACTCCATTTCTTTTGCTTGGAGCTCCTTCTCATAGATACACATTGCTGAGAGCAGAAAGTTTCCTCTGTGAGTTTTAATGCAGTGTTCAAGGAAGTGGTAGGGTCCCTTTAAAGAATTTTCCCAGTTGATTATAAGTTCAAGCCATTGATACATGAAAGAAATATATGTGACGAAGGTTGTTTAATATTAATATAGAATAAGCCTCTTGTCCAGAAAACCTTCATATTCTTAATGAAAAAGATTTATTGATAAAGAAGTTTGCATTACCCAAATGACCTTTAAGTTACTGTCCATTAGTTGAAGGCCTAGTTTTCATGTTTTGACTTACATAAATGAAATACATATATACATACATGGAATGGAAAGTTTTTCTTATGGGTTTACATTATCAGTTCTATAGGTTTGGAAAATCCAAGATTCAAAATTAAAAAATCAAATGTAATAATGCCACTAAAAAAACTCTTCTCCTATAATTCTAGTTTTAACAAAGGCTTAATATTTGCCATCTGATGTGTTTGGCATTAGGGACTGGGAACAGAAGGGACAATGAATCAGTAAGCCTTCTCACTTTTTCTGCATCTGCAGCTATGTTGAGTCTAGGGGGTGATTGTATCATCAGCAGTTCAATTTAATTGTTTTGAGCTGAAGTTGTTAAATTTCTTAAGACTTCCAAGTTATTACCAGTAATCAGAGTCTATATAATTGGATGTCTTTTCTGGAAATGATGTGTTTGTTCTGAAGCTATTTTGCTGGTGTGTTTTCTCTTCTCTTCCTTCCTTCCTTCCTTCCTTCCTTCCTTTCCTTTCCTTTCCTTTCCTTCCTTCCTTCCTTCCTTCCTTCCTTCCTTCCTTCCTTCCTTCCTTCCAGTGTTTGGAAGGGCACAAGAGGTTATTTTCTATTCTATAGTTTTGAAGCCTCTAAGCATGGTAGTGGCCATAATAAAACTAATACAAAAACCATCTGCACCTGGAGAATCTCTGACATTTTGGAAGCATTCAAGCTGCTTTGGAAGAGACAAAATGGCTTTCTTTGGGGATTTACTTGAAATCATATGATTAGGGATGCAGGACTAGATCTCTGTGGACTAGATGTAGACAGTTTTATCCTGCTTCTGTGGTGGGAGTAAGCTTTCATTTTAAAACCCCAGCTACTTCTTAGAAGCTCAAGCTAACACGTAGAGGTAGATATAAATTGCAGATAGAGAAAAGTCTCCCCTTTTCTTTAGGTTGGCTACTGAATGTGTAGGCTTTTGGAATGATGGAGGTAGCAAATAAGGTCTGTGATAAACTAGGTTGAAAATCACTGTCAAGAAAAGGATAGAGGAGAATAGACTAATGGCAACAATATAGTCAGCAGAGGATATCTAATTAAGTTGGAGATACTGCTTGCTTCTGGTCTCTGTTGGTTAGATAAAGAGTCCATATTGTTTTGATGAGCAAGCAAGTACTGACCATTGTGGGATGCTGCCTATGCAGAGAATCAGAAGTCTCTAAGTGGTCTGTTTGTTTATTTATCATATGCCTCACCCTTATGCTATCCCCTTGGACTTTCATGTACAGGGATTTTCAGTGCTCTGTTTGCAAGGCCTGGGACATACTTGCACATGGTAGATGTTTGATAGATATTTGCTTAATTAATGAATACATGCTTCTATTCAATAAATTTTCTTTTATTCTGACATTTGGTTTAAAACTATATTCATTATCAGGGTTCATATTCCCACAAAATGGCTTTGAATATATTTACATTTCTGTAAGACTATTCACCTTCATGAGACCACCAAGAAGATGCCTTTTGACCTGTGTGATAGTGACAGTGTTTCCAATGATAATGACAATGTTTCCAAGTTCTAAAACATGATGTGAAGTACCTGTTGGTAAACTCTTTTCTTCAAAAATTATTTCTGAAAGAAACTCTGTATGAACTATTGGAGAAAAATGTGGACTAGATCAATGTGATACCACACATTAATAATTTTAAAAAAGGATAAGAACTTCATGATCCTCTCGATAGATACAGAAAAAGCATTTGACAAAATACAGCATACTTTCTTTGTAAAAACTCTCAAGAAAGTTGAGATATAAGGATAATACCTCAAGATTATAAAGCCCATATATGAAAGACCCACTGCTAGTATTATCCTCAATGGGGAAAAACCCGGAGCTTCCCCTTCAGGTCAGGAACACAACAAGGATGTCCACTCTCACCACTGTTATTCAACATAGTATGTGATATCCTGGCTTCAGCAATCAGTTGACAAAAAGAAATAAAAGGCATCCGAATCATCAAGGAGGAAGTCAAACCTTCACTCTTTGCAGACAACATGATACTCTATGTTGTATCCACCAAACTCCACCAAAAAACTGCTAGAACTGATCCATGAACTCAGCAAAGTCACAGGATATAAAACCAGTATACAGGAATCGGTTGCATTTCTATACACCAATAATGAAGGAGCAGAAAGAGAAATCAAGGAATCACTTGCACCAAAAACCATAAAATAGCTAGAAAATACACCTAACCAAAAAGGTGAAAAATCTATACACTGAAAACTATAGAAAGCTTATGAAAGAAATTGAAGAAGACACAAAAATATGAAAAAACATTCTATGCTCATGGATTGGAAGAACAAACATTGTTAAAATGTTGTTACTAAACAAAACCATCTACATATTCAATGCAATCCCTATCAGAATAACACCAACATTCTTCACAGAGCTTGAACAAATAATCCTAAAATTTGTGTGAAACCAGAAAAATCCCCAAATAGCCAAAGCAATCCTGAAAAAGAAAACCAAAGCTGGAGATATCACAGTTCTAGACTTCGAGCTATATTACAAAGCTGTATTCATCAAGACAGTATAGTACTTGCAGAAGAACTAGACACACATAGATCATTGGAAGAGAATACAGAACACAGAACTGGATCCTCTAACGTGTGGCCAACTAATCTTTGAGAAAGCAGGAAAGAATATCCAATGGAGTAAAGACAGTCTCTTTAGCAAATGGTGTTGGCAAAACTGGACAGTGACATCCAGAAGAATGAACCTGGACCACTTTCTTACACCATACACAAAAATAAACTCAAAATGGATGAAAGACCCAAAAGTATGACAGGAAGCCATTAAAATCCTAAAGGAATAAACAGGCAACAACCTCTTTGACCACAGCCATAGCAACTTATTACTCTACATGTCTCTAGAGGCAAGGGAAACCAAAGCAAAAATGAACTATTTGCACCTCATCAAGATAAAAAGCCTCTGCACAGGAAAGGAAACAATCAGCAAAACTTAAAGGCAACTGATGGAATGGGAGAAAATACTTGCAAATGATGTATCAGATAAAGGGTTAGTATCCAAAATCTATAAAGAACTTATCAAATTCAACACCCAAAAAAACAAAGAATCCAGTGAAGAAATACAGTAGTGCTAATTTGAAGGGGCACATACACCCCATTGTTTATAGCAGCACTATTAACAGTAGGCAAAGTATGGAAAGAACCCAAATGTCCATTGACTGATGAATGGATAGGGAAGATGTGGTCTATATAAACAATGGAATATTACTCAGCAATCAAAAAGAATGAAATCTTGTCATTTGCAACAATGTGGATGGAACTAGAATGTATTATGCTAAACAAAATACATCAGTCAGAGCAAGACAAATATATGACTTCATTCATATGTGGAATTTAAGGTACAAAACTGATGAACATAAGGGAAGGGAAGCAAAAATAATATAAAAACAGAGAGAGAGACAAACCTTAAGAGACTCTTAAAGACAGAAAACAAACTGGTGTGGTGTTGGGTGGGGAGGATGAGCTAAATGGGAAATGGGCATTAAGGAGGATATTTGTTGGGATGAGCACTGGGTGTTATATATAAGTGATGAATCACTAAATTCTATTCCTGAAATCATTATTTGACTTTATGATAACTGACTTGGATTTAAATTTTTAAAAAATGTGAACTGGGTTCTGATACTGAGAATTTGAAGCTCTGATTCAGTCACTGTGTTATAGGATTTTCTTCATTAGTCACTTTGAAAATAGCTTATATAAGAGATGTCACTTAATCACACACACAGTGTTTGTTGTTATTCAATTGACATCTGTTGGTGCGATGATTTGATTAGTATTGGTCTTCTCTATGGGTCTAAAGAAAGCATCCACACAACCAGTTTCTGTTCACCTTTGCATTCCTAAAGCTTCACATAGGGTTTAATAGATACTTCATAATATTTGTTAAATAAGTGAACTTTCTCTAAGAGATGCCCTATAACAGTCAATGTTAGAGATTCAGTGGTAAATAAAATCCCTTCCCCCTCCTTACAAAGCATAGCTAGAAAGATAATACAAATGTACAAGTATCTATCATACTAGGTAATATTCATAGCTAATTACAGACAAAAATATGGGAAACCTTTCCATAATATTCAGAATAATTTAGGTAAGTGTATATATGTGAAACAAACTTTTCTATTATCCCCAACTAGGTATATAATGAATACATTTATCTCTTTTTTAAAAGTCAAAGGAAAGCAAGAGATCTTGTATTAAATCCCAAAGCAACTTTCTCCCTTATCAGGTATCTTGACAAATCCCAAAAGTATCTTTTTCCTTATCAAGATTTTGAAATTTTTCAAAAAAAGTATATTTTTCATTATACTTGTTTTTCATACATTTAAACTCTTTACCCAGACTTACTTGTGTGTGTGTGTGTGTGTGTGTGTGACCTGTAATACTAATCTGTGTGCATACTTTTCAAGCTTTAATTATAATTTTCATTTGAATTGTATGTTTTTGTTTTTTTCTTCCCTAGGCTTCTTTCTTTGTGAGCCAAAGAAACTTGAACTTTGTTCCTTTTATTCCTTTCATTGATTCAGGCCCATATCTTGACTGACAGTACTACACATTTATATTACCTTTAGCCATCCCATCTTCCAGAAGAGCATTCTGAATTTATTATGTGTTTATTATAGAGAACCAGGATTTTAACAGTTTCAATATTACTTCCTACAATAAATGAAAATTAAAATGTATAAGAATATCCATAGTAACAATAGTAATCCATACCAATAATTTATAAGTGTACTCAGAACTGTGTTTCTTATCTTTTAATAAAGAGGCCATAACTCCTTGATGAAGGCTATAGGCCTTCTTTTTCTTAAAATACATAAGCAGACTTCCACTTTCAGTCAAGATAAAGTAAGGGACCAGATTTACCCTTGTACCTGAAACAACTAAAAAACTGGGCAAAATCACAATTTAATTTTTTTTTGAGAGAGAGAGAACAAAGAGAGCATAAGTCAGGAAGAGGCAGCGAGAGAGGGAGACACAGAATCTGAAGCAGGTCCAGGCTGTGAGCTCTTAGCACAGAGCCCAATGCAGGGCTTGAACCCACCAACCATGAGATAATGATCCGAGCCAAAGTCAGACATGTAGCTGACTGAGCCGCCCAGGGGCTCCCGAAATCATATTTTTTAACCTTGCATACTAGGCAATGAAGAGATGTGAAATGGATGAAGTGATACTATGGTTACCCAAATTTATCCCTAGAGTTTCTAGGCACAGAATATGGAGAGGAAATCTGTGCAGAACCTAGCAGTCTTCCTGAGTTGAAGAGACAGGTCTGGGAGTCTGAGGAGATCAAGACAGCTAAATTTGCAATGGGACAGAGTACTAGAGAGGAGAGAGCTGGAGACATATGAAGAAGGGATCCTCTCATGTCTTAAGCAGAAAGTACCATCTGAAAAAACAGAGGGAACAATTCCTGGAGCTCCCCCATAGCTGGGAATAGTTCTCTTACCCATCAGTAATGGGAGAAATCCTCATATTCACAGGGCATGTGATAGAGTATTGAGAATGATTTTGCCTTAGTAATGGGGACAAGTTAGTTAAATTAGTTAAATGATAGTTAGTTAAATGCTGTTCTAGTCTTGCCCAAAAACCTTAAAATCAAGAACTGAATCAAACTCTTTCAAATAATTTAGTTGCATCCTAATACAAAACTCAAGAATACCTATAGGCATAGAGGTACCCGGGATCCAACAAGGTAAAACTTATAGTATCTAATATCTAGCCAAAAGCTGTCAGTATACAAAAAAAAAAAAAAAAAGATGTAAAATCTATCTGAGAATGAGGAGAAAAACATAAGCAAAAACAGCAGATCCAGTAATGACAGAGACTACAGAATTAATGGACAAGAACATTAAAAGTTATTTTACTTGCCTTCCATATGTTCAAGAAGTTACAGAAAACTGTTGTGCTTATTAAGTACAGACATTGAATATATCTGTCTAAAATCAAAATTTTACAGATAAGAGCTATAGTAACCAAGATTAAAAATATACTGAATTGTGTTAACAGCCAGTTAAACATTGCAGAAGAAGCAATTCATAAACCTGAAAACATAACAATAGAAACTGTCTAAAGTTAAATAATAATGAGCTGTGAGATAACTTTAAGCAACCTAATACATATGTAATTAGAATCTCTAAAAGGAAGGACATAAGGACAAACAAGTTTTGAAGAAATATTGGACAAAATTTTCCAAATTTGATGAAAACCATAAACCTATAGATCCAGAGTGTCAATAAACTTTAGGCACAATAAACATGAAAAAACTACACTGAGGTACATCTTAATCAAATTGTTTAAAACCAATGATGAGGAAATATTTCAAAGAATCCAGAGAAAACAGAGTTATTATTAACATTATAGAAGATTCATTAAGAGTTATAGTAGGCTTTCTTTTCAGAAATAATGCAAATCAGGAGACAGTGGAGCAACATCTTTAAAGTATTGGAAAAAAATAACCAAGAATTCTATACGCAGAGAAGATATTCAGAGAGAAAGATGAAAACAGTTTGCAGACATCAAAATAAGAAAAAAAAACTATCACCAGCAGAACTGCATTACAAGAAATGTTGAGA
This sequence comes from Hyaena hyaena, assembly GCF_003009895.1. Taxonomy (NCBI): domain Eukaryota; kingdom Metazoa; phylum Chordata; class Mammalia; order Carnivora; family Hyaenidae; genus Hyaena; species Hyaena hyaena. The sequence goes on from NW_024081647.1 coordinate 217,100, forward strand.
GAAATACTTCAGGCAAAAGAAAAATGGTATCAGTGGGAAACTTGAATTTGCACAAAGAAATGTTAAGCGCTGGAAATGGCTGTGATGTAAGTTAATATGAAATTATTTTTGTATTTTTTAAATCTCCTTAATTGATAATAGGTTGTTTAAAGCAAGATAGTAACAATGTATTGTGGGATTTACAGCACATGTAGAAGTAAAACATATAACAATATCACAAAGGACAGGAAATGGAATTATACTGTTGAATGGTTCTTATACTACATGGGTAGTATAATATCATTTAAAGATAGCCTGTGAAAAGAAAAAACATATACTATGACTCTTTAAAAATACAAGAAACTATAACTAATAGTCCAACAGGGGAAATGAAATGAAATCATTAAACATACACACACACACATTCAGGAAAAAAGGAAAAATGGGAATAAAGAACAGGTGTAACAAAGAGAAAGAAGCATGGTGGAAGATTAAACCAATCACATCAGTAACTCTATTAAACGTAAATGGACTAAAAACTTCAATTAAAAGGCAGTAATTGTCAGATTGGATTAAAAAAACAAGCTATATGTTGTCTAAAATAAACTCACCTTAATTATAAAGACAAAATAGGTTAAGTATGGAAAAATATACATTAACACAATTGTTAATATGTAACAAATTAGATTTCAAAGCAAAAATATTACAAGATATAAAGAAGCACTTTTTTAATGATTAATCAAGAGGACACACCATTAGTAAATGTTTATGTTCTAAAATCAGAACTTACATGAGTCAAAATATGATATAAATATGCAGGAATACACAGTTTTGGGCAGAGATTGCAGCACTTTTCCTTAATAACTGATAGTATAAGCAGACAGAAAATCAGTAAGAATATAAAAGCCATAAACACTCCATAAATGAACTTGATTTAACTGACATTTAGAACACCTCATCCCACAATTTAAAAAATATACATTGTTTTCAAGTGCACACAAAACTTTTTCATCTACCAAAAATGACTCTTTTCTGAACCATAGAATAAATCTCAAATGTAAATGGATTCATATCATTCAAAGTATGCTCTCTGATTATAATGGAATTAGTTTAGAAATAAAATAGGCATATATTTATAAAATCCTCAAATATGGAAACTAAATAACAAATTTAAATACAACTCATGGACCAAAGAAGAAATGAGAAGGAGAAATTATCAAATGTTTTGTACTGAATATAAATAGAAAAAATATTAAAATTTGTGCCACCAAAATTTATTATTAAAATAATGATCTTAGCTTTCATCACATGCAACTAGAAAAAGAAGGGCAAATTAAACACAAAGTAGTTAGAAGGAAAGGGGAAAAGAGAAAATAAATACCAGAGCAGAAATCACTGTAACTGAAAACAGAAAAACAACAGAGAAAATAAAAATCAATGAAATTTTAAAAAGCTGTTTTATTGAGAAGATAAAAGCTTTATCAATACTGATCAGAGAAAATGCAGAAAAAAATCAAAGTATCTGTCAGAGGCTGAGCTGGCTCCGGCAGGTCCAGGGGTCCCTGAAGGATGGACGGTGTCGGCAAGGGAGGGAAAGTGAGAGAGCCCCGAGATCCTTTCTGATCACCAGGCAGGCATCTCCATCCTGCCGATTTTGGCGTCTCTATTTATAGGTCAAATGTTAACATGGCATCAGGAAATGGGATTTTTACAATGGATAGCTCTTTGTGATAAGGTGTTTTTGGAAAATGTACAGAAACAGGTTTTACAGAAGTCTTCTTGCAGAACTGCCCCAATTATAGTGAGGTTGAGTAACTAAGAAAATAACAAGGTGTTCACATTTTAATAACGCTAAGATTAAGTCATAGGTTTGTAGATACTCTTATCCATCCTCATCACAGCGGCCAGGGTAAGGGAAGGTGTTTGTGGAAATTAGGCCTTAGGGAAGGGGCTGCTATACACCATCAGTTAGCAAAGGTGTATGTACTCACTTATCTTCTGTCCTTCTCTCTAAGTTAGGCTCTTTGTCTCCAGGCAAGACTTGATTTTCCAGTTATATGCTTTATGGCACCAGAGAGCCAACCATACCTTTAAAGAGTTTAGCTTATTTCCAATACATAGAATAGCCTCTTCAAGTGCATTTACCTTTGTGTCTACTTTTATGATTTCTTGAATAGCTAGGGCATGAGAGACATTTTTGGTTAGTTGGTTTACATGATGAGCTGTATGAACATCCTGGACTAACGCAATGGTAGAAACAGAATTGTACATGTAAAGGTCAATCTTTTATGAGTAAGGGTCATTAGCCTGTTCATAGCTCAAGGGAAAGTATGGAGGGAAACAGGACCTTCTGGAGACACGATGTCTGTTCCCATAATCAAAAGAAGTTCCCACAATAAGTTCCTTCACAAGGTGCAATCATCATACCACGGCCGGAATAAGGGGACAAGTCCCTCCCGATATTGATCAACAAGGTACCTTAAGGGTCAGTGCTCAAACAGAAATAATTGAGTGGGGGTGGATATTGGTCATCATCTGATTGGCAAGAGACCGTGCAAACTTGCTTTAACCTCACCAGGAGTTTTCTCGACTAGTGGGCTCAGAATGGCTCCCAACAATTATCAACATCAGGAAAAATAGAGAGACATCAATACATATTCTACTAATAGTAAAAGAGTATGAAAGGAATATTAATGAATAATTATGCCATTAAGTTCAACTATTTAGATAAAATAAAATAGAAACTTTCTCAACTTAATAAAGGGTGTATAGAAATAATCTATTTTTTATTTATTAAAGTTTATTAATTTATTTATTTAGAGCAAGTGGGACAGAGACAGAGAAAGAATCCCAAGCATCCTCCACACGATCAGCATGGAACCCAACATGGGGCTTGAACCAATGAACCATGAGATTATGACCTGAACCGAAATCAATTTGGATGCTTAACAGACTGAGCTACCCAGGCACCCCTACAAATAATCTAAAGCTAATGTATTTAATGATAAAAGACTGAATACTTTTCTCCTAATATCAGGTACAAGTCAAGGAGGTCCATTTTCACCATTTCTATTTAACATTGCATTGGAAATTTTAGCCAGTACTAGAAAGCGGGGTAAAAAGGATTTAAAAACATGCCACCTGGAAGATAAGGAGCCAAATTATCTTTACTCACATGCTCCATGATCATATAGAAAGTGCTATGGGCTCTTAGAAAAAAAAACAAAAAACCCAAAGATCCTAGGGCTAATAAAGGACTTTAACAAGGTTATAGTATACAAGACCAATATACAAACATCAATTGTATTTTTATGTACTATCCATGAACAACTAGAATTTGAAATTAAAAAACAGTATCATTTATAATAACAGCAAAAGATGAAATACTTACGGATATATCTAACAAAATACATGAAGACCTATTCTCTGAAAATTATGAAATATTTGTGACAGAAATTAAATAACTAAATGAGTGATGAAGTATACTGTCTTCATGGATTAGAAGGCATAATATTATTAAGATATCAATTTCTCCTCAGATTTATCTGTAAGATCAATGTAATTCAAATGAAATTTCCATTAATGTATTTTGTAGAAATTTATAAGCTGATTCTAAAATTCACATGGAAATGAAAAGGTATTCGAATAATCAGAACAGTTTTGGAAAAGAAAAATAAAGTTGAAGGACTTACACTCCCTTATTTCAAAACTTACAATAAAGCTACAGTGTTCAGGAGAGTATGGTTCTAGTGTCAAGGCCAAGAAATAGATCAGTGGAACAGGATAGATATTTCAAAAATAGAGCTGTGCATCAATGGTCAATTGATTTTTGACAAAGATGAAAGGCAATTCCAAGCGTAGTCCTTCACCAAATGATCCTGGAACAATTGAATATCTATATGCACAAATATGAAATTGACTCTATATTGTACAATCCTGAAAAATTGAAGTCAGGAAGCCTGGGTGGCTCATTCACTTGAACATCTGACTCTTGATTTCAGCTTAGGTCATGATCTCACAGGTTGTGAGTTTGAGCCCTGCACCAGGCTGTGCACTGACAGTGCAGAGTCTGTTTGGAATTCTCTCTCTCCTCTCTCTTTTCCCCTCCCCTGCTCACTCTCTCTCTTTCTTTCTGTCTCTCAAAATAAATACTTTTTAAAAGTTTAAAAATAAATGAAGTCAGAATGGATTATAGATCTAAATATAAATGTAAAACAAAATAGAAAAAAAATCATAGGGTAAAATCATGGTGACCACTGGAGGAATTATGAAGGGTAATGAAGAAGATTTGGGGGATGATAAATATAGTCATGATCTTCATTGTAGTGATAGTTTTGTGTGTGTGTTCATACATCAAAATGTATAAAATTTTACATTTTAAGTTGTGCAGTTATTTTATGCCAATTATACCTCAATAAAACATGGGGATATGCAGCATTTTACATATAATTATAAATGGGTTGATAGATTACCCTGAAGCCTGATAGCAAGTATTCTTGCTTTGGAGTAAGTAAGTAAAAATGAGCATTCCCTTTCTGAAGGACCAAAAAACAGCACCACCATCAATAATAATAGCTAACATAATAACACTTAATAGGTGTTAGTCTCTTTTCTGTTACGTGTTAATTCATGTAAGACTTTTAATAGCCATATGTTGTATGAATTATTATCCTCTCAATTTTGCAGAAGAATGGTTGAAGCAAAGAGTTTCAGCAACTTTTCCAAGCATACCCAGCTAGTTTGTAACTGATCTGGCATTCAAACCTCAGCATTTTGGCCCCAGAGTCACTTTCCTGAATCGGCATCCTAAATTGTCTCTCTCAGATAAGGCCTTTTTTTTTTTTTTAATGATATGAAAATTGCATATTCTTCCACTCTTGCTTTAATTAAGTAAATTAACAGGAGTTTCATAAATACAAATTAAGTCTACTGGATTTTGAAATTAGGTCACTCCATTTTTCCAATACAGTTTAGGAAATCATAGATCAACTTTATTCATTATCACGGGTGATATATGAAGAAGTTTAAGTTGCCAAAAATTAACCATATCTGATTTGTTTAGGAAAAGAAGTAATATTTTATAGAGAACCTGAAGGAAGGGGACTAAGCAAGCATTTCCCCTTTGAAAGTACCAGGAAAAAATAAAACAGAGAGATTTGGTTTGCCATGTGAGTTGGTTGACCACTGATATTGCATTTATTTATTTAAACATTTCCTTTAATAACTTAGAGGTTCTTGTTAATTCACAAATACTTCACAGAAACTCCTGACTTTCATGAAATTTGTTGAAATTTCATGTCAATTTTCCATTGGTGAACTGTGTGTATCACAAGTCATATTTGTTTTTTCAAATGCCATCTCAATAAACCTTTACCAGACAGGTTTGGTCTAATATAGATGAATTCTCTCAGGGGAACCCAACGTTGCTAAAACAAGGTATCATACATTGTTAGGACATGTGTTTCTCAGTTTATTTTATTTTCTCAATTTTTTTTTATTGTCTGGAAGATATTCCTAAAGAAGCCAAGTAGTATTAAGTGTCAGTCACTGAAAGGATGGGGCTGTTGTGTTATTTGCTAGCAGTATTGAATGTGTACTTTGTCTTAGTTACTGGGTTACCATCCAGTGTCTCCTTTAATCTTTATAACATTGTAGATGAAGAAACTAACTTTTTAAAGATTAATTACCCAAGGTCATAGAACTAGAAAGTGGAGGAAAAGGATCTAGATCCATGAATATGTGACTCCAGGGCTTGAAGCTCTTTCACAGCTCTTAAAGAGTTTATTGATATAATTTCTTGCCTCACCACTGCCTCCAATAGTCTTATTTTTTCCTTATATTAGAAACTTCCTAGAAATCTTTTTTTGAACTGCATATAAGAAGAATATAAACAAATGACAGCACAGTAATTTCTGTTAATATACTATTTTTTATTAGTGGTCTGTCCTAAGAATTTGTGAATGATATGCTAAAGATCTAAAGACTCAAGCTAAATTGGATTTAGTTAGAGAATTCCATGTGAAAGCAAACCCAATGCTTCCTTGCCTTCTTATCCATTGGCTGTTAGGTAAGGAAAGAGTTGGATTCATTGATTAAAAAATAACATGGGTAGAGTTAAGTATTGGATTATTTGGAAAAAATAAACCAAGCAATGAAAAAAATCACTGAATAAAAAATATTTGATAGGAAAAAATGTTTCTTTTGGAAAATTGAGAAGTTTGAATAATAAGGTTTAGATTTCAGCATGTAGTTTTATGACTGACATGCTTTGGATATGATCCTCAAACACCATCATTCCATGTTTTTTACTCTATAAGTATTTCTAAAAGTAATAGGATGAATTCTTTGTAAAAACTTTCTTAAGTTTGCTGTTGAATCCAAAGACAAAAATAAAGGGGAAGACGACATGACAGTTAATCTATGCAAGAACCTGATGGAAAAGGACCTCAAAAGTGTTGCAAATACAAGGCTTTTGCGGTGTTGATTGGAAGGAAATAAGTCTGGGATTTTACCATAAGTATCCCTGCTCTGCCAGTGTTTAAAAGCTGTAATAATCAAAACAGTATGGTACTGGCACAGAAACACAGATCTACAGAATAAAATAGAAAACCCAGAAATAAACTCATGATTATATGATCAATTAATCTTTGACAAAAGAGACAAGAATATGCAATGGGAAAAAGAGAGTCTCTTCTACACATGACATTGGGAAAACTGGACAGCTACATGTAAAAGAATGAAACTGGATCACTTTCTTACACCATACACAACAAACAACTAAAATGGATTAAGGACCTAAATGAAGCCATAGAAATTGTAGAAGAGAGCACAGGCAGTAGTTTCTCTGACATTGGCTGTAACAGTATTTTTCTAGATGTGTCTCCTGAGGCAAGTGAGGAAAAAAAAGCAAAAACAAACTTTTGGGACTCCATAAAAGCAAAAAGCTTCTGCACAGCAAAGGAAATGATTAAAAAAAAAAAAAAAAAACTATAGAAAAACCTACTGAATGGGAGAAGATATTTTCAAGTGCCATATGTGATAAAAGGATAGTATCCAAAATATATAAAGAACTTATACAACTGAACAGTAAGAAATAAATAAATAGATAAATAAAATGCCAAAGAAAAAAAATGGGCAGAAGATAGAACAGACATTTTTCCAAAGAAGACATGCAGATGGCCAACAGACACATGAAAAGATTCTCAAAATCACTCATCATCAGGGAAATGCAAACTAAAACCAAAATGAGATATCACTTCACACCTGTCAAAATAGTAAAATCGGGTCATGATCTCACAGTTCATGGGATCAGGCCCCACATCACGGTCTTTTCTGACAGCACAGATCCTGCTTGGGATTCTCCCTTCCCTCTCTCTCCACCTCTCCCCCGCTCACACTCTCTTTCTTATTTATTTGAAGATAAATAAGTTTAAAAAAATTTAAAAATGAGAATAGTTTAAGAGACCTCTGAGACAACATCAAGCATACTAACATTAGCATTACAATGGTCCTAGAAGGAGAGGAGAAAGAGAAAGGGGCTGAAAACTTCCCTAGCCTAGGAAACAGATATGCAGGCTGAGGAATCACAAGAGAGTCTCAAACAAAATGAACTCCAAGAGATACAGATCAAGACACATTATAATTAAAATGTCAAATTTTAAAAATAAAGAAAGAATCTTAAAAGCAGGAAGAGAAAAACAACTAGGTAGATAATAGGGAACTCTCATAAGGCTATCAGCTTATTTTTCAGCAGAAATTTTGCAGGCCAGAAGGGAGTGGCAAGGTATATTCAAAGTGCTGAAAGGGAAAAAACAACACATACTATTCTACCTGGAAAAGTTATCATTCAGAATTGAAGTTAGTTTTCCAGACAAGCAAAAGTAAATGAGTTCATCACCAATTAACCAGTCTTACAAGAAATGTTAAAAGGACTCCTTTAAGCAGAAAAGAAAAGGTCTTAAGTAAAAAGACAAAAATTTGACTGGTAAACGCAATTACATAATAAAGGTAGTGGATCAGCCTATTATAAAACTGGTGTGAAGGTTAAAACACAAAAGGGAAAATCAACTTTATCTATAATAATTAGTCATTTTTGTAATATACAAAATAAAAAGCTGTAAAGTATGATGACAAAAACATAAAACATGGGGAGGTGTTCAGTAAAAATATAGTACTTTTAAAATATGTTTGAACTTAAGCAACCAATAGCCTAAAATAGACTGCTATACATACAGATTTTTCTCTATGAATGGAATGGTGACGACAAACAAAAAACCCTATAATAGATCCTCAGAAACAAAGTGAAGGGAGTCCAAACACTACATTAAAGAAAACAATCAAACCAGAAGGATGAAAAGCTGCAGAAGATAAAAGGCATAAAGAAGAGGAGCTACACAACGTCACTTATCATCAGGGAAATACAAATCAAAACCACACTGAGATACCACCTAACGCCAGTCAGAGTGGCTAAAATGAACAAATCAGGAGACTATAGATGCTGGCAAGGATGTGGAGAAACAGACATCCTCCTACCCTCCTATATTGGTGGTAATGTAAACTGGTGCAGTCCCTCTGGAAAACAGTGTGGAGGTTCCTCAAAAAATTAACAACAGAACTCCCCTATGACCCAGCAGTAGCACTGCTAGGAATTTATCCAAGGTATACAGAAGTGCTGATGCATAGGGACACATGTACCCCAATGTTTATAGCAGCACTTTCAACAATAGCCAAATCATGGAAAGAGCCTAAGTGTCCATCAACTGATGAATGGATCAAGAAGATATGGTTCATCTATACAATGGAATACTACATGGCAATGAGAAGGAATAAATTCTGGCCATTTGTAGCAATGTGGATGAAACTTGAGGGTGTTATGCTGAGGGAAATAAGTCAGACAGAGAAGGACAGATACCATATGCTTTCACTTATAGGAGGATTAGGAGAAACTTAACAGGGGACCATGGGGGAGGAGATGGGGGAAAAATAGTTGGGGAGAGGGAGGGAGGCAAACCATGAGAGACTCTTGAATACTGAGTACAAACTGAGGGCTGATGGGTGGGGGGAGAAGGGCAGGGGGTGATGGGCATGGAAGAGAGCACTTGTTGGGATGAGCATTGGGTATTATATGGAATCCAACTTGACAAGAAACTGTGAAAGAAAAAGAAGAACAGGAGCTACAAAAACAACCAGAAAACAATGAACAAATGGCAATAAGTACAAACCTATAATAATTCTTTTAATGTTAATAGACTAAATTGTCTAATCAAAAGGCATAGGGTGGCTGGATGGATTTTTTAAAAAAGCAAAAGCCATCTATATGTTGCCACAAGAGACTCACTTCAGATCTAAAAATACACAATGACCACAAATGAAGGTATGGAAAATGATATCCTATGCAAATAGAAATATATAGAAAACTGGGGCAACAATATTTATACCAAATAAAATAGACTTTAAAACAAAGACTGCAATAAAAGACAAATCCATTATATAATGGTAAATGGGTCAATCCAACAAAAGGGTATAAAATTTGTAAATATTCATGAACTCAGCACAGGAGTACCTAAAATATATAAGGCAAGTATTAACAGACATAAGGGGGAAAATTGACAACAAAACAGTAATAGTGAGAGACTTTAATACTCCACTTATATCAATGGATAGATCACCCAGACATAAAATCAAAAAGAAAACACTGGCTTTATATGATACATTAGACCAAATGGATAATAAATATATACAGAACATTTAATCTGAAAACATGAGAACATATTATTTTAAGGTGCATGTGGAACATTCTCTAGGATAGACCACATGTTAGACCACAAAGCAAGTATCAGTACATTTAAGAAGATTGAAATCATATCAAGCATTTTTTCTGACCACAATGATATGAAACTAGAAATCAATTACAAGAAGAAACTGCAAAACCAAAACAAACACATGGAGACTAAACAACATCCTTTTTAATAACCAATGGGTCAATGAAGAAATATAAGAGGAAATCAAAAAAATACCTTGAAAAAATGAAAATGGAAGCACAGTATTCCAAAATCTATGGGACATAGCAAAAGCTGTTCTAATAGGGAAATTCATAGCAATACAGGCTTACCTAGAATATCAAAAACATTTTCAAATAAATAATCTAACTTTACACATAAAGGAATTAGTAAAAGTAAAAACAAAGCCCAAAGTTAATAGAAAGAAAAAAATAAAGATCAGGGTGGAAACAAATGAAATGAAACCAAAAATGAGGAAAGATAAACGAACCAAGAGCTGATTCTTTGAAAAGATAAACAAAATTGATAAACCCATAACCAGATTCATCAAGGTAAAAAGAGAGGCCCAAAATAAGTAAATCAGAAATGAAGGAGGAAAAGTTATAACTATAGAAATACAAAGGACCTTAAGAGACTACTAACAATTACTTACTGACAAAGTAAACCTAGAGGAAATAGATAAATTCCTAGAAACACACCATCTTCCAAGATTGAATCTTGAAGAAATAGAAAATCTGAATAGACCAGTTACTAGCCAGGAGATTGAATCAGTAATCAACCACTCCCCCTCCCTCCCTCTACCCCGCAAAAGTCCAGGATCAGATGGCTTCTTAGATGAATTCTACCAAACATTTAAAAAGTTTTATTACTTATATTTCTCAAATTATTCCAAGAAAATTGGAGAGGAAAGAATGCTTTTATTTTTTATTTTATTTTATTTTATTTATTTATTTATTTTTTTTGCAAATAGTTTGTCAAGTTGGTTTCCATATAACACCCAGTGCTCATCCCCACAAGTGCTCCCCTCCATGTCCATCTCCCCCCTCCCCCCCACATGGAAAGAATGCTTTTAAGCTCATTTAATGAGGCCAGCATTACCCAGATACAAAAGGCAGACAAAGATGCTACAATAAAGGAAATTACTGCCCAATATCCCTGATGAACATAGATACAAAAATCCTCAACAATATGAGCAAACTGAATTCAACAGTATGTTAAATGGCTCATAAATCATGATCAAGTGGAATTTATTCCAAATATGCAAGTATGATTTGACATCTGCAAATCAATCAACATGATACACCACATTAACACAAAGAAGGGGAAAAATCATATAGTTATCTCAATAGATGCAGAAAAAGCATTTGAGAAAATTCAACATCCATTTATGAAGAAAGTTCTCAACAAAGTAACTATAGAGAGAACATACCTCAGTATAATAAATTCCATATATGATAAATCCACAAGTAACATCACAGTCTTTTCCTCTAAGACCAGGAACAAAGAAAGATGCCCATTCTCAGCACTATTATTGAACCATGTATTGGAATTGCCACCCCAGTAAGGCAGGAAAAAGAAAGAAAAGGTGTCCAAATTGGAAAGGAAGGAGTAAAACTGTCACTGTTTGCATATGGCATGATACCATCTAAAAAGTCGTAACAATTACATCAGAAAACTATTAGAACTAATAAATGACTTCAGTAAAATTGCAGGATACAAAATTCATATTCAGAAATCTGTTAAGTTTCTGTATACTAATAACAAACTACTGAAAAGATGAATTAAATAAACAGTGCCACTTACAATTACATCAAAAAAGAATAAAATGCTTAGGAATAAAATTAACCAAGGAGGTGAAAGAACTTTATCAGAACACTTTAAGACATTGATGAAAGAAATTGAAAATGACATACAGAAATGGAAAGATTACTCATGGATTGGAAGAGTTAATATTGTTAAAATGTTCATAGTGTCCAAAGCAATCTAAAGATCTACAATCTCCTATCAAAAACCCAATGGCATATTTTTCACAGAAGTCAAATTTGTATGAACAAATAATCCTAAATTTAAGTGAAACTACAAAAGACCCCAAGTAGCTAAAATTATCTTGGTAAAGAAGAACAAAGTGGGTAGTATCACATTTCCAGATTTCAAATTATACTCTCCAAAGCTATAGTAATCAAAACAGTATGTAATTGGCACAAAAATGGACACATAGATCAATGGAACATACTACAGAGCCCAGAAATAAACACACTTATATATGTTCAATTAATTTACAACAAAGGAGGCAAGAATATACAATAGGAAAAGACATTCTCTTCAATAAATGGTATTGGGAAAACTGGACAGCTACATGCAAAACAATGAAATGGACTGCTTTCTTACAGTATATACAAAAATAAACTCATAATAGATTAAAGACCTAAATGTGAGACTGAAAACCATGAAGCTCCTAGGAGAAAACTAAGCAGTAATTTCTTGACATTGGCCATAGAAACATTTTTCTAGATATGACTCCTCAGGCAAGAGAAACAAAAGCAAAAATAAACTACAGGAACTACACCAAAATAAAAAGTCTTTGCACAGTGAAGGAAGTCATTAACATAATGACAAGACAGTATGAGAGAATATATACAGAGAACTCATACAACTCAATACCAAAAAAACAAATAATCTGATTAAAAAATGGACACAGTGCCTAAGCAGATATTTTCCCAGAGAACACATACAGATGGCTAATAGACACATGAGAAGATGCTCAACATCACTAATCATCAGGGAAATGCAATTCAAAACCACAATGTAATATCAACTCACATCTGTCAGAATGCTAGAATCAAAAAAATAAGAAAAAACACATGTAGGCAAGGATGTGGAGTAAAGTAACCTTTGTGCAGTGTTGCTATGAATGCAAATTGGTACAGCCACCCTGGAAAACAGTATGGAGGTTCCTCAAAATATTAAAAGTAGAGCTATTATATGATCTAATACTCCACTACTGGGTATTTACCCAAAGAAAACAAACACACTAATTTGAAAAGATATATACACTCCTATGTTTATTTCAGCATTATTTATAATAGTCACGTTATGGAAACAACCCAAGTGACCATTAATAGATGAATGGATGAATGGATAAAGAAGATGTAGTATATGTATATAAATAATGGAATATTAACCAACAGTTAAAAAAATGAAATCTTGCCATTTGCTACAAAATGGATGGACCTAATGTTAAATAAGTCAGAGAAAAAACCACTCTTGCATACAGAGAACAAACAGGTGGTTTCCAGAGAGGAGGTGGATGGGGGAAGAGATAGATGATTGACAGATAGATAGATAGATAGATAGATAGATAGATAGATAGATAGATGAGATTAAGAGACCCAAACTTCAAGTTACAAAATAAATAAGTCACAGAGATAAAAAATGCAGTGTAGGTATAGGGAATATCGTCAGTAAGATTGTAAAAACAGTGTTTGGTGACATGATTATTACACTTGTCCAGTGAGCAGTGAGTAATATATAGAATTGTTGAATCCCCATGTTGGATCCCTGAAACTAATATAACACAGTATGTTACCTATATTTCAATAAAAAATTAAAAAAAAAAAACTAAAAATGGAATTCAGATGTAAATGTAAGACCTGAATCCATGAAACTCCTAGAAGAAACAGGCAGTAAGTAAGCCATTTGATGTCAGTCTTAGTGATATTTTCTTGCCTCTGTCTCCTCAGGCAAGTACATCAAAAGCCATAAAATCAATGTGACTGCATCAAACTAAAAAGCTTTTCACAGTGAAGGAAACCATCAACAAAACAAAAGGCGATTTACTGAATGGGAGAAGATATATCTAATAGGTTAACATGCAAAATACATATATAAAGAACTCACACAATTCAATATTGAAAAAATAACCAATTAAAAATGGGCGAAGGGCTAAATAGACATTTTCTAAAGAAGACATACAGATGATCAACAGGCACATGCAAAGACGCTCAACATCACTCACATCAGGTAAATGCCAATCATAGCCACAATGAGATATTACCTCACACCTGTCAGAATGACTGTTATCAAAAAGTCAAGAAATAAATGTTGGCTAAGATGTGGAGAAGAGGGAACCCTTGTGCACTGTTGGTTGGAATTTAAATTGGTACAGGTTTTATGAAAATCAGTATGGAGTTTCCTCAAAAAATTAAAAATAGTACTATCACATGATTCAGTGATTTCACTTCTAGTTATTTATTTGAAAACAATGAAAATACTAATTGGAAAACACATATGCACCCCAATGCTCATTGCAGAATTATTTACAATAGCCAACCAAGATATGGAAGCAATCTGTGTCTATCAATAGATGGATAGATTAAGAAAATAGATTAAAAAATATATATATAAGGGGATATTTCTCAGCCATAAGAATAACATCTTACCATTTGTGATGACATGGATGAACCTAGTAGGTATTATACTATGTGATTTAAATCAGACAAAGAAGGACAATGCCATATAATTTCACATATTTGTGGAATCTAAAACACAAAACAAATGAAAAAATGAAACAAAATAGAAACAGACTCATAGATAAAGAAAACAAACTGGTGGTTCCCAGAGGGTAGGGAGGATGGGAGTAGGAAAATTGGTGAAGGGAACTGAGAGATACAATCTTCTAGTTTTGAAGTAGATAAGACATGGGGGTGTAGTGTACAGCAAAGGGAATCTATCAATAGTATTCCAGAAACCTTGTACGATGACAGACGGTACCTACATTTATTGTTGCAGTTATTTTGTAATGTACATAAATATCAAATCACTGTTGTACACCTGAAAATAATATAGTATTATATGTCTTTTATACTTCAATTAAAAGATAAAAATTGAAAAGTAAAATAGATCTTTGTACAGTACAATTCCTCCTTTCTCTTACCACTTTCCCAGTTTAGTTTCCTTTATCATCTTCAGCATATAAACAAATTTTTACCAATTTGGAAACACTCAAACTAAATCAAAATATAAACTAATAAGTAGAAGGACAGAAAATTTTCTTCAGGTTTTAGAAATCTGAGAATGTGATTTTTTTGTAAACATAAAACCTTGTGAAGACAAAGGGATCATTCTCAGAAAATGAAACTGGTTTGACATAGTATTAAATTATATCTATTGATGATGTTCCAAATACTTTTCTAAGTCATTCCTAGACTTTTATGGAGAAATAACCAGGAGTCATTCATAATGACTACAGACACCGCTGGTATTGAATGGATGGGTTGTTGCATAATCAACAATGGCTTCCCCCCATAAACATCAGTTGTGTCGTCATTGGGCAACACTATGTATTATAACCATTTTAGAGTGATCTCACCTTCACATTCATGCTGGGACCAATCTCTGTAAAGTATTATCATGCTTGTCATAAAATTCTGCAAAGTACTCAGTATAGTTTTCCTTAGCTCTTTTCAAAACCCAAACCATTAAAATTTATTTATTGTTTTTATCTCTGTTGTCTCACCTAACTCACCATTTCAGTTCTCTGAATGGTCCCATCACTATTTTCCTACTTAGGAGGAGTAGTTATCAGTAGCAAATAAATCATTCTTCCTTTTTCAAATCGACATTTTAAACAGAAAAACCTCTATTCTTTTGAAATACCTTTAGGTTAGCTAATGTACCTTTGACTCCTTAGTGAATTTAGGATTTTACAGTTTTGTTCTTCACAAAAATATTTTTTTCTTTTTGCCCTTGCATTCCAGAGCCCTGGCATTGAAAACAGAACCTTGCATTCAGAAAATCCCTGCACAGTTATTGGCCTTGAAAGTATGCAACACATCTAGCCACATAATTGAAAATAATAAGGCCACGATAAATGGGATGGCCCCAGGGTAAAACACCCAAGGGATTCAATTGGTGTCACTTTGCATCAATGTCCATGCATCATGGTAATTGAGGTAACATAACCAATTACCACATTTTAATTAGAGTTCTAAGAACTTGAAAAAATTTGCAGTGACGTGACAGCTTACTTTTAAAAGGAAAAAGAAAAAGAGGGAAGGAAGAGAGGAAAGAAGGAAGGAAGGAAGATAGGAATGAAGGAAAGGGGTACTGGGGGAAACCCATATATTGTTACTCAAGCTTCTTTCACGCAAGCAGATGTTACAGAAAATTATGTTTTGTGAGTCTTTATTTCTAATGCTTTTTCTCTCTCTCAATCTTATTTGGTGATGTGCTTTGAGAAACCAGGTATTTTAAAATGCTGTTTTGTGACTAAAGCAATAGCACTCTCACCCAAATATGACTGATGGTTTTAGAAATTTATGACCAAAGAAATTCTCTAGAAAGTGGCCTTGGCTTATAATTTTATTTCCCAACAAAGTGTTTCTCACCATTGTAACTTGGAGGTTCATTCTAAGTTTTAAGTCAGTTTCTGAACACAGTGACACATTATTAAATTACATATTTCACTGGCTCTGGTTGCTAAACAAAAATAGACCTAGATTCCCTGCCCCCCCTCAAAAAAATTAAAAGCAGAAAAAAAATTGCTGCATTTAGAAAATAATTTTAACTTGTGGCAATTATTTTTATAAGGCTAGAGTTTAAGTGAAAAACCTCCTGTAAAATTTTAGTGCTGCTACATAATCAAGTAATTATGTAATTACTTGTACTTAATTACTTACAAGAGAGATGGTTGTTAAAAAATCTTTATACATGTCAAAAACAGCTTTCTTCTTTGGAGTATTTCTAGCCAAGCTTCAAATACCAAAAACTCTTTTAGAAGTAATTTCCAATATGTTTCATTTTCTTTCATGAATTCCTTACCATTTTTTTCAAATATACGAAGTGGATTATATACAGTTTCCACTCCCTCCTGTTTCCACTCAGCCAAAAAAAAAAATAAGAAAGAAGGAAGGAAGGAAGGAAGGAAGGAAGGAAGGAAGGAAGGAAGGAAGGAAGGAAGGAAGGAAGGAAGAGAAAGAAAGAAAGAAAGAAAGAAAGAAAGAAAGAAAGAAAGAAAGAAAGAAAGAAAGAAAGAAAAGGAAAAAGAAAGAAATGAATTTTTTATGTTTATTTATGTTTTGAGAGAGAGAGAACAAGCAGGGGAGGGGCAGAGAGAGAGAGAGAGAGAGAATCCCTAGCAGGCTCCACACTGTCAGTGCAGAGCCAGATGCAGGGCTTGAACTCAGGAACTGTGAGATCATGCCCTGAGCCAAAACCAAGAATTGGATGCTTAACCAACTGAGCGACCCACATACTCCAAATTATAGTTGAAGGGGTTCATTTTAAATATGAGATATATGTCCTTATTGTGAGAATTTTCAGTAAACACAAAAGATGTTTAAGGGAAGTTGATAAATTGCCTCTCCTTGAATATTGCACTAGAATGTGGTGACAAAGAGCTTTGGCCAGACTTGGCCACTTAGTAGCAATGTGATTATGGCAAATTATTTAACCTTTCTATGCCTCATTCTCTTTACCTGTAAGATGGATATAACATTAATATCTACCTCAGTTTATGTGAGGTTTAAATGAATTAATAGTTGGAAAGTTCTTTTTTTTTTTTTTTTTTTTTAAGGTTTTCATTATTTATTTTTGACAGAGAGAGACAGAGAGAAAGCAGGGGAGGGGCAGAGAGAGAGGAAGACACAGAATCTAAAGTAGGCTCTAGGCTCTAAGCTGTCAGCACAGAGTCAGACTTGGGGCTCAAACCTTCAAACCTGGAGATCATGATCTGAGCCAAAGTTGGATGCTTAACCTACCGGAGGCACCCAGGTGCCCCAATAGTTGGAAAGTTCTTTGAACAACTGCATTTGTTGAACAGAGTCAACAAATGTTAGCAACTATTTTTATTTATTTCAGGGACTGAGTCTTATTTATCTTTGTAATTGTCTAGAAATTGATACATTGCCTGGCATACTGAGCAACCAATATATTTTTACTTAATAAACACATGACCAGGTGGCAGAGAAATGAGTGAAGGATTCTATAACTAACATAGCCTCTCATTTTTAGCCTCCTTTCCAGCCAGAATTGGCCAAACCTAAATCAGTTGAATTAATTCTAGACAGACCCCTCTTAGCCCTGGTTGATTTGATTTTCTCCATTGTTCCCTTATTTCTACTTTAATTGATGTCTCTTTTTGCTTTAGGCTTAAATTGCTCTTTTCCCCCCTGTTTTCTAAGGTAGGAGCTTAGTTTATTTATTTTTAGATCTCTCCTTTTCTAATATATGCATTTAATGCTATAAATTTCCCTTTAAGCACTACTTTTGCTGCATCTCACAATCTTGATGAATCGTATTTTAAATTTTATTTAGTTGTAATATAAAAAAAATTCTCCTGATAGTTATTTAACCCAAATGTTATTTAGAAATATGTTGTTTAATCTCCATATATTTGAGGATTTTTCAGCTCTCTTTCAGTTAATGATTTCTAGTTTAGTTCTATTGTGGTCTGAAAGCATACATTGTATGTAAGATCTTTGTTCTTTTAAACTTGTTAAAGTGCATATTATGACTCAGAATATGGTCTGGGCTGGTGAATGTTCCATGTGAGTTTGAGAAGAATTTATATTCTGTGGTTTTGAATGAAATTTCTAAAGATGTTAATTAGAACCAGTTGCTTGATAGTGATGTTCAAGTCAACTATATCTTTCTTCCTGATTGATACATTAATTACTGAAGATAGAGCTAAAACCAGAAGCCTTCAGCACTGGTTGAAATTCAGCTAGAATAATGAATTTTTTTCATTTTCCATGCAGTTCTATCAGTTTTTGCCGTATTTTGACATCTTGTTAGAAGTTTAGAATTGTTAATTCTTCTTGGATTACCAATCCCTTTATTATTATGTAATGCCCTTCTGTATCTCTGATAAATTTCCTTGTTTTCTGAGTCTGCTTTGTCTGAAATTTATATAGTTACTCCAGCTTTTGATTGATATTAGCATAATATATCTTTCTCCATTCTTTAACCTTTATGAGTTTTTGTATTTAAAGTGGAGTTCTGTAGGGGCGCCTGGGTGGTTCAGTCCATTAAGCATCCAACTTCAGACCAGGTCATGATCTAGTAGTTTGTGAGTTCTAGCCTTGTGTTAGGCTCTGTGCTGACAGCTCAGAGCCTGGAGCCTCCTTCTGATTCTGTGTCCCTCCTCTCTCTGCGCCTCCCCTGCTCATGCTCTGTCTCTCTCGGTCTCTCAATAATAAATAAAAATGTTAAAAAATTTAAAAATAAATAAATGGAGTTCTGTAGACAACATGTAGTTGGATCTTCTTCCTTTCTATAGTCTGAAAATCTCTTTTAATTGTAGTAGACTATTCACATTCAAAGTGATTATTAAATATAGTTGGATTAATATCTATAATATTTGTAACTGTTTTCTGTACCGTGCATTTGTTCTTTGTTCCTTTTCCTCATTTTCCTGCTTTTTAAAATTTTAATGGAACATTTTACATTTTATTTTGTCTTCTCTTGTAGCAAATCAAAAAAATTTAGTGATTGTCCTAGATATTTCAATATATATGTTAAACTAATCCAAGCCTGCCTTCAACTAACACTCTGTCTTTTTACATGTGTAGTGCAGATGGCTCATAACAGAGTATTCTCAATCTTTCCCTCCTATTCCTTATGACATTGCTGTCATTCATTTCCTAAAACATGGTTACTACTACCACTTTAAATAAATGGTATCTTTTACCTCCGTTAAGAATAGGAGAAATGACTTTATTTTATCTTCATTTATCCCATTCTCCATTGCTTTTTCCTTTAGAGATACAACTTTCTGATCTATGTAATTTTCCCTAGTCCTGAAGAACTTCTTTTAACATTTCTTGCAGAGAAAATATGATGACAATGAATTTCTTCAGTTTTTGTTTGTCTGGGAAAGTATTTCTCCTTCACTTTTTATTTTTTTATTTTTTTTATTTTTTTTAAATATTTTTATTTATTTCTAGGAGAGAGAGAGAGAGAGACAGCGTGAGCAGGGGAGGGTCAGAGAGAGAGGGAGTCACAGACTGAAATAGGCTCCAGGCTCTGAGCCGGCAGTCAGCACAGAGCCCGACGCGGGGCCCGAACCCACGAACCGCGAGATCCTGACCTAAGCGAAAGTCGGTCGCTTAACCGACTAAGCCACCCAGGCGCCCCAGTCTCCTTCACTTTTTAAAAAATGATTTTTTATTTTGAGAGAGAGAGAGAGCATGCACACACACAAACAGAGGAGGAGCGGAGAGCGAGGGAGAGAGAGAAACCCAAGGAGGCTTTACACTGTCAGCAAAGAACCTGATGCAGGCTTGATCTCATGAACCATGAGATCATGACCTAAGCTGCAATCAAGAGTCAGATGCTTAACCAACTGAGCCACCCAGGCACCCCTCTCCTTTACTTTTGAAGGAGAGTTTTCTGGATACAGGATTACAGATTAGTGAGATTTTTTTTCTTGTGATAATTTATTTTTTTTAATTTTTAAAAATTTTAAATGCTTATTTTTTTTGAGAGAGGGAGAGAGCATGCATAACCACGGGAGCAGAGGATCTGAAGCAGGCTCTAGGCTGACAACAGCAAGCCAGATGTGGGGCTCTACCTCATGAACTCTGTGATCATAACCTGAGTTGAAGTCAGACCTTCAGCTGACTAAGCCACCCAGGTGCCCCTCTTGTGATAATTTAAATATTTCATTCCAAACTCTTCTTGGTTGGATGGTTTCTGATGAGAAGTTTATCTCATCAAGAAGTATGTCTTGTCATTGTTCTTCCATAGGTGAGGCTTGTTTCCCCTCTGACTTCTTTCACTTTTCTCTTTATCATTGATTTTCTATATTTGAGGATATGATAGGCCAGTTTGGTGTTTGTCCTGATTCCTGGCTCTGGGCTTGGTGTCTGCCACTAATTTTGGAATATTCTGTCATTCTACTTCAAATATTTCCTGTCCTCCATTCTCTCTGCTCTTTCTGGCACTCCATGTACACATCTATTGTATCCTTTGAAATTATTCCAAAGTTCTTCGATGTTTCATTCTTTTCTTAAAAAAACTTTTTTCTCTTTGCATTTAGATTTGGAATTCTTTATTGATTTATCTTCAAGTTAATTATTTCTTTGGCCATAACCAGGCTAATGATCAGTGTATCAAAAGCATTCATCATTTATTTTATTGTTTTTTTCCCCTAATATTTTCCATTGATTCATTCTTAGAATTCCTGTTGCCCTGCTTACACTGCCTTCTATTCTTATATGTTGTCTACTTTTTTCATTATAGCCCTTGATATATTCATCATAGTTTTTAAAATTTTTCTGACTGCTAATCTCCAAATCTGTGTCTTATCTGGGTCTGATTCTGATGCTTGTTTTTTCTCTTTAGACTTTTTTTCCCTCTCCTTTTAGCATGTCTTATAATATTTTTGTTGAAAGCTGGACATGGTGTATCAGGTAATAAGAACTGAGGTAAATAGTGCATCAATGTAAAGTTTTATGTCAATCTGGCTAGGAGTTGACTGGATTTCATGTATGCCTTAGCTGTAATCCAATAAAATTGCCACACTGCAGACTTCTTTAGTGTCCTTGTTTTTGTTTCCTCTGTTGCCTTTGAGGTTCCCTAAGGATTTTTCAGATATTTTGCTGCTCTTTTAGCTCTAATCCACTGTTACTCTACTGGCACCCTATGTGGTGTAGGTAATGAGTGGGGGAGGAGAAGCATTATATAATTTTAACATTAACTCTCAGTTTCAGTGGCCTACGCCCTTGGGCTGCATCCCTCATAAATGTTTCTTAGCTTCTCCACCCCTTAGGAGAGATAGGAAAGCTAAAGGGAGTTCCAGACAGTTTATGGCTCTAGTAGCTTCAGCTTTAGGTAAGTAAATCTGATTTATCTGTGATTGTCTGGACTTGCCTATGTCTACAGATTGGAAAATGGCAGTTTTTCTGGCAACCTCAGAGCTTGGAAGGGTCCTAGACAAGTCCTTGGCTTTCAGTTTGTCTAGCTTTTCCTTCTTTTGAAGATGGGAGTGACACCATCCAAAGCTCTTTACCTGCCAGAGCTAAATAGAAGTCCTCGGCACTAGCTGAAATGTTCTAGCCCAAACTAAGGCTCCAGAGTTTCATACTAGGGGCAGGAGATAGGCACACCTGATCCAAAGCTACAGGATGTAACTTCAGGAGAAATCTAAGATGCAGGATCAGGATCAAGCAGAGCTAAGAATCCAATTCTTGGCAAACATCAATCCAAAAGGGCCCAAACTTTTTGGATCGAAGCAAATGGGCTATTTGCACAGTAAGTGCAAGGGCAATGAGACTGATTCCCAAAGTGCAGACCTTTTTAATAGAGAATCTGTAGAAATATAACTGTTAGTGGTACAAACGGTTTGGGGCTGGTTGTAGGCTTCCGTTTCCCTTAGTAATATTTAGATATAGTTGATGAAAAGTCACACTCTCCTTTTTCTGTTTTCACCCTTCTAATTCTAATCCACTATCAGCACTGCCTAATGGCTAGAGTAGAACTCCTTTGTCAGTGTGTTCATTTCCACCTAGCCTCTTCAGTCTATGCATCATACCACTATATGGCTTTAATGACAGAAATGCTATTGTAATGATGCTATTTTACTGAACAAGGATATGTTAATAGCTCTATTTTGCTTACAAATTAGACTTCATAACCATCCAAGCCACCATAGGCTGGCCATACTCTGACTACTGTCAACCTGAAGAAAGAAGTAATCCGAGGCAAGCTCGAATTACCAGAAATTGAGTTTATTCAGGAATACCAGAGGAATTGCAATTCAGGGAATGCATACAGTAGCAAGCTACAGGTAAGTCCATTGAGGGTTAGGGATGAGCTGTCTTTATGGGCAAAGAATGCAAAGGTCGGGAAATCCAGCCAGAGTCCAAGCAGTAAGTTCATTGGCTTGAAGATGGGCAGAAATTCCTGGCAGATGTTCATCGGTCAGAAGATAAGTCTCAATTTTCTGTAAATCAGGAACTTAAGAGAAATCAGTTTCTCAGTTCTTAACATTCTGTTCTTCTGAGGGAGCATGTGTGAGATTCTCAATTCCATATACTCCAGTTCCATTTTATATTAAATTCTTTCATACTACATAAACTGTTTACTCTAATAATTGTTCCTCCAGTTAATTCTAAATACTCAAAAACTGGGCAAAGGGTATGATCAAGGAATAAATAAATACAGTTTATTTAAAAAAATTTTTAATGTTTTATTTATTTCTGAGAGAGAGAGAGAAAGGCAGTGTGAGCAGGGGAGGGTCAGAGAGAGAGGGAGACACAGAATCCGAAGCAGGCTACAGGCTCTGAGCTAGCTGTCAGCAGAGAGCCCGACGCAGGGCTCTATCCCACAAACTGTGAGATCATGACCTGAGCCGAAGACGGACACTTAATCAACTGAGCCACCCAGGAGCCCCTAAATACAGTTTAATAAATAAGAATGGTTACTAAACCCAGGAATAAATAAATATCCAATCTAATGACAAATTCCAAATGACAAATTGAAAATGAATTGCAAACTGGCATAATTATTTTTTAGCCATTTATTAATATCCTAAAAAGTATGACACCTTTTGGTCTAGTGTTTATTCTTCTCGAATTTACTCTCAGAAAATAATCAGAGCTATTTATATGAATAGTCTATCATACCTTTTTTTTTTAAAGAATCAAACATAATTGGAAATAATAGGGATTTGTAATAATATGTATTTAAGTAAACTGTAAGTTGATGGAATATTTAAACCCATTAAAAATTCATGGTTTTTTTTAGAAATGTTTTTCAAATTCTATTAGTTTTACTTTCTAAATAGCTCTGAAGTCCATCCAGTTTTCCCTAACAGTCCACCACCTTAATCCAAGCTACTGACACCGCTCATAAGGTGTTTAGGATATTACCTGGCACAGAGAAAGTGCTCAGCAAAGGTTAGTTATAATTTTTACCTGTACCACTGCAATAGTCTCTAAGGTTGCCTTTCTTACATCAACTTTTGCCCCCTTTCCAGCTTGATCTCTTCCCTGCAGCCTCAATAATCTTTTAAAAACACTCATCTGATCATGCCACTTTGCCTGCTTCTCCAGACTTATTTCCAGGCACATTTCCTCTCTCTGCAGGCCAGACCCACTGCCTGCTGTCAGGCCCCAAAAGTAGCACGTTCCCTCCTGCCTGAGAGCCTTGTTCCTTCAGCCTTCACCACTCACCGTGCTGTGAGTCCCCTCCCAGAAAATTCTTATTATCCTGCAGGTATCAGCTGAAGAGCCAATTCCTCTGGCAAGCTTTCTTGACCTCCTAGATTAGATCAAGTCCTCCTCTTATATCTCAGCACAGATTGCAGTCTTACCTACTAGGTAAATCTTAGCCACAAAAACCTGTCTTTGTTTTTATTTAGTACAGAGCATTCAGTAAATATGTGCTGAATACATTTACTGAATCCATATTTATTGAATGGGTGGCATTGTCTAAAAAGTTCAGATTAACTTGCTTTAGTCTACTTTTTAATTTTTTCTTCCTATATCAAACTATTATTTCAGTCTTCATCAACCCATTTCTCCATCTTCTCGTATATTCATGGTTTTCCCAACCAAAGAAACCTCTCATTATATTTATGTCAAGTATAGCTTCCCACCCACATACCTTAAATTAGTTAGAGGTGAGCTACGATATTGAAACCCTTGATTCCTCCTGGTGTGTGTGGGGAGGGAGAACATGGGGGCAGGGCCTGGGAGGAGTCCAGGTCATCTGCCTTCTGTAGTAACCTCTTCCTTCCTGGTAAGCAAATCTATATTAGCATTTTCCATATGTCATGACTTGAAAAAGATTGGGAAGCACTGGTCTAGAAATAATAGGTATTAAGCCTCAATACCAACCCACTGATCTTGAAGCAATGGTCACATTTAAATTTTGATTGAAGAGAAAACAATTGAAAATGCCATGGGGTCAAAGAATTTTCTTAACCCACTATAGGAAGATCTGATTTACTCTAGTTTTCTTTTTACTCAGGTCTAATATTATTTTAGGTCTGTTGTTTCACTTGAATTGTGTTTATGATTTTTTAACATATAAATGGCTAAGTTTACTGAAAGTCGAAGAAAAGATTTTATGTTTTGTCGTCCAGGAGGTTAAATTGGATACCAATACTGCAAAAGCTACTTTTTGCATAGAAGAGTATAATAGTGCAATATAGTAAAGGCAGATCCATAGTCCCTAAGTCTGAAAAACTAAAGCTCTTTTAACTTAGGTTAAATATCCTTCCCATAGCCATAAAACCATCAGTGTATCACTGCTGATTATGCATGAATTGGATTCTGAATATTTTCAAGGTAGTCTGATTCCATTGGGCCATGGAATTGGAAGGGACCGAACCTATAGGTGGATAATCAAGTATACCTTGAGTACTTACTATATGCTCAGCTAGTCCTGAGATTTATCTACATAGAAGTAGTGCAAGACATGATATTCATCTGAAGAAATTTAAAAGCTGTATGAAGTGATGGTAAGATAATATTGACATACATGAGATAATAATTATTCCAATCTGTGTCTGAGCTGAAAATGATAGCATGAATTACAAAACTAAATATAAAGCTACAAGATACCTGAGAGGTGATATGCTCAGTGATTGAGTGGTGGTTCATAGTAAGTATTCAGTGAATGTTTGTTGAATGAATAAACAACTGTCAATATTAAGTCATATGATTCTATTACTGGTATATGAATCAAATAAGAAATCACTGAGGGCAGAGTATACAGATGAATTTTTATAGGGGAGTTTAAGACTGAATTTTGAGAGACTTGGTGAGGGCAACAGAAACCATATTCTTTCATTCATTCATTCATTCATTCATCATTCAGAAAATGTTTATTGAATACCTGTTTTGAACAGAGGCATGGTAACATAAGTGAGTGGAGGATATTTGTGAGGCACTTACTGTGGTGAAGATCAGCTTTGGAAGCATTAAATTAAATTCTGATCATTTTTAAATTTTTTTAAAATGTTCATTTATTTTCAAGAGAAAGAGAGACAGAGTGTGAGGAAGGGAGGGGCAGGCAGAGACAGAGATACAGAACCTAAAGTAAGCTCCAGGCTCTGAGCTGTTAGCACAGAGCCCGACTCGGGGCTGGAATCCATGAGCTGCAAGAGCATGACCTGAGCTGAAGTCAGACGCTCAACAGACTGAGCCACCAAATTTCAGTCATTTTTTATGACCAGATTATGGAATGCCTTAAAAGTCAGTCAGAATAATTTATAAGAGAAAATAATGACTGAAAGTTGTTAGTGTTTGTTTTGCTTTTAATGACAGGAGTAGTACCATGAAAGGATTTATTTTAGGAAGCTTGGTTTGAAAGTGGTGAGTAGGATTATCCTGAACATATTTTTCTCCCTCCTCTTTTTAAAAAAGTCCAGGAATAGATTTTTCACAAATTTTAACAGGAGTCTATGAGAATGTTTAGTAGCCCTTTTATTTTATTTTTAATTAAAAATTTTTTACTTATTTTTGAGAGACTGCAAGCAAGGGAGGGGCAGAGAGAGACACACACACAGGATGAGAAGTAGCCTCCAGGCTCTGTGCTGACAGCTCAGCTTGGTGCTCGAACTCATGAACTGTGAGATCATGACCTGAGCTGAAGTCAGATGCCTGACTGAGGCACCCAGGTGCCTCTTTCGTTGACCTTTTAGCCAACCTTTTACCTTCCTTGCTACAATGTAATTCTATTTCTTGAGTTTGGAGCTTTGGAAATAGAGAACTTTTTTTAATGTTTATTTATTTTGAGAGAGAGAGGAGGTGAGGAGCAGAGAGAGAATGAGAAAGAATCCCAAGCACACTGAACACTGCACCACGTGGGGCTCGAACCCACAAACCTTGAGATCATGACCTGATCTGAAATCAAGAGTTGGACAGTTAACAAACTGAGTCACCCAGAGCCCCTGGAAATAGAGAACTTTTTCATTGTCTTAGTCATAGAAACCTTCCAAATGCTATGAAAAATAAGTCCTTGTATAGCCTTTTGCCCACCGAGTAAAATAGCTCCAACTCCCTGACCTTTCTCAAATCGTTTGTTACTTCAATGTTAAAGAACATTCCTTGACTATTAAACTTTAATGATACCTAACTAACTAGATTCTCTCGGTCCTGATTTCTCCCCTTGTTTTTACCCTTATGCAAAAGTAAGTATAATGGCAATTACTTCTAAATATTAAATTACTAGACGCTCCTAAAATAATCCCAGTTCAAGGGCAGTTTTTGCATACCAAAAAAGTCAAGCTTGTCCAGTGTGGGATAAAGAATTTTTAATTTGGTGGAGGCTAAAAATATCGAGCATTCTCTTTATTCCTCACCTTGTCACTCTCATCATTCGTTAGGTGTTACTGTCTTAGCTCTTCATATAGTTCTTGTTATCCCCAAGGACTGAAAAAAGAGTTATGGTAGTAAATATCTAGAGAGTTGTCCCTTCCTCCCTAGGACACCTATCCGTCTAGCCACCAACAAGTAGGGTCATTCATTTGTAGCAATTAAGCGATCAGCATGTGCAGAAATGAAGAGAGAAGATAAATTAGCTGAGGGCTCTAGGCGAGTTCCGTCCACTCTATGCTGTTTGCTGCTAGAGCTTTAATGGGCCCAAACGGCCTACTGGACCTCCCTACCCAAGGGTCCCATTCATGGAACTTAAATTGTCACTTAAAGAGAAATGTGCTCAGCCAAAATTATCAAGGGCAGCAAAAGGACTAGGTGGGGTGGGGGCACCTGGTGGCTCAGTCGATTGAGCATCTGACTCTTGATTTCAGCTCAGGTTGTGAGATCGAGCTCCACATCAGGTTTCTCACTGTGTATGGAGCCTTCTTAAGATTCTCTCTCTCTCTCTCTCTCTCTCTCTCTCTCTCTGTCTCTGTGTGTGTGTGTGTGTGTGTGTGTGTGTGTGTGTGTGTCTGGAGCTTAAGATTCTCTCCCTCCCTCCCTCCCTCTCCCTCTCTCTCTCTCTCTGCTCCTTCCTCTCTTTCTCTCACTCTCTGTCTGTAAAAAAAAATTTTTTTTAAAAGGACTAGATAGGAATTCAGGTGTCTGTATATTAAAGGTTGTTCTTGTAAAATCACTAAACCATTTCATTCAAACTGATGTACATTAAAATTGGCTTAGCTCCCAAGACGAAAGCACAGAATATTAGGGGATCCAAAATATTCCATGCCTTTTTGCTCTTTTTCTTGTTTTACAGTCTGAAAGAACCCACTTCAAATGAGGAAGGGAGTCCAATTTTCAAAAAGCAATGCCTCCATTTTTTTCTCTCTCTTGAGTGGCACTCACACAGTAGTGGTGGTAAAATAAACAACGATGTGTTGGATTTTGTTTCTCTTTATCTATATGACATTTGTGTCATCACCGTAGCTCTAATCCATATTCAGGTCTTCGTGTTTGGTGTGCAGGAATATGTAAATGATCTTGCCAGCTGCACGGAGCAGTGTTTGTTTATTCTATTTCTTTTGGCACTTCACAGAACTGAATTTCTGCCAAAATGGGGCTGCTTCAGGGAGCACTAATGCTCCAGGAGGAAGTTTTGAAAGGAAACGCACATCATAAGTCTTCACTCTGTGAAGCAGCAAAATCAAAACAAACTTTCTGTTTACTAAAATATCGGTATTATGAATGTAAAATAATGTGTTTGTTAAAATATAATGAGCGCGCTGCCCATCTCCAGGATGCTCAGCGTACGTGGATTTTGGAAATGAGGACACAGTGCTGAGAAAGCTGGTGCATTTTTATTCTTGGAAAGAAAGTAGGTGAAATGAAACAGACAGAGACAACATCTAGAAGTTTAAGGGGAAAAGAAATATTTCAACATGCATATTAATCTCGGGAAACACATGGCATTTACATGCATTTAAATGTGGACAGCTGTGGCGTTTAAGTGTTAAAAAATTTCATTAATGATGCATAGAGCTATCTACTTCTGTTGGCAGGCCTTTCAGTCTTCAATCTGACACTTCCTTTTTTATCCAGCAAGCTAATTTCCCCTCTTTTGTGAGTAGTAACTGTTTTCACACTACTGCTTACCCAGCAAGCCTCCTTATTGTTTCATGGTTAATTATCTTCTCCAGCTTCACCTTCCCCAGTGAAGGGAGCAGGACCGTTTCTCCCCAGCACTAATGAAAGCTGGGTTTTATGGGTAAACCGTGTAAATAAATGCAAGGTCTGATCAGGCAACATAATAAGTGAGTTCCTAAAGTTTATAGAGTCGTAGCTCATCTAGTGATTTTACTAAATAACAAGAGAAAATTATTAATTTGGTGGGAGGAGGGACTTTGAATCTGGAGGTAAAAATAATGCCTTGTTACCTTAGTATGGAACCTATCTGCAGATAAACAAACATAAGGGATCTCTATTTATCTGGGCATTTCCCATGCTTCCTAATAGCAGCGATGATGTTTGCCAGGAGGATGTCTTGAATAGAGTAGAGCTTTGAAGAATATTGTTGATTTGGTAGAAGGTAGGGGTCACCTGCATTATATTTCCCTGATTACTTGCTATTTATTAAGGAGGAAAAAAAGCCCCAGTCGAGGTTTATGTAGTCAATGCATGCTATGTTGTGCATCGACTAAACACAAAGCAGAGATAAGTCACAAATGCTACCGTTGTTGAGTGCCTAGAGTAGTAGATTCAGCAGGTCTTGCCCAAGTAATTAGCTCCAGTGGCCAGTCAGTGTCTTGCCTCCCTGGACTATAAAACTCAGCATATTCTCTAAATTGCCAGCTTAAGGACCCATATCTGAAGGGTTTGGGCTTATAGTTATTTTTGGTTATTTCTCACATTGCAAAAGGATTTTAAGGGATTAAGGTGACCCTAAACCTCTAATACTGCTTTTTAGGAAAAAAATTACAAAATGAATTCACATTTTGAGATCATTTTTCCTCTAGAATGAAATTTACATGTCTTTGATTTAGGAACCTTTGATTTGGGTTACAGTTTGAATTAATGTCCTGACATTCAAAACTCTCAAGTGCCTCCTCCGTGAGAGACCAGGACCAGAGCTTCTGTTTCAATCAAGACGGAGTTTTTAAATCTAATCGGAATCTTAAGATCCTTAGTATTTTTCTCATGAGATCATGAAAAGAAAATCCCCCAGGGATTGTACATTTTTAACATGTCTAAGGATTTAGGAATCAAAAGTATAGTATAAAATCTATTGGAAACTTACTTCAAAGATGTTTATTACCTTATGGGAAAATTCATCCTGAAATTTCAAGCAACTTTTCTAGCATCAAGTGTAAGTTGTACACTTTCTCATCCTTTTCATGGAGGTAATAGTGACAGTGCAAGGTAGGTGTTCTAGCAATTCTGAGAATGTGTAGTTCTCCCTAAGTCTAAAAGCAGTTACCTTTAAAGGAGCTATGAACGATATAAATCAAATGAAATAAAATCAGATACAGAAAGAATGGGTAAGCCATCTTAAGAAAAATGAATCAGAGATGATCTGCTTGTTTATCATCTTGAACCTTGGACCAATCAGATGATAAACTCAGAAAAGCAGTGTGTTTGGTTGATTGGCATTGATAAGAGGGAGAATAGCTTACAATTATATGTAGCATTTAAAATTTTTTCTTATGTTTATTTATTTTTGAGAGAGAGAGAGAGAGAGAGATCACAAGCAGGGGAAAGACAGAGAGAAGGGGAGACACAGAATCCAAAGCAGGCTCCAGGCTCTGAGCTGTCAGCAGGTGCCCCTGTACCATTTTTGATAATTCTTAATTTGTTTATCAAACTTGACCAACATTTTAGTCTTACTTTTTTTTCTCTGAACGGTGAGTTGTAGTCAGTCTTAGAATTAAAAAACCAAGGGGTGTTTGTGTGGCTCAATCAGTTGGGGGTCTGACTTTGGCTCAG
Organism: Hyaena hyaena; assembly: GCF_003009895.1. Taxonomy (NCBI): domain Eukaryota; kingdom Metazoa; phylum Chordata; class Mammalia; order Carnivora; family Hyaenidae; genus Hyaena; species Hyaena hyaena. The sequence goes on from NW_024081647.1 coordinate 247,704, forward strand.
GTCACCTTCTCATGGCTCATGTGTTCAAGCCCCATGTCCAGCTCTGTGCTGACAGCTCAGAGCCTGGAACCTTCTTTGATTTCTGTGTCTCCCTCTTTCTATGCCCCTACACTGCCCATGCTCAGTCTCTCTGTCTCTCAAAAATAAATGAAACATTAAAAAAATTTAGAATTAAAAAACCAAAACCGAAACCAAAACCAAAAACAAAACCTTCCACACCCTATTTATCTGAGAGGAGCAAATGGTTAAGAATACCACGTCGCTCTTAATATGTATCTTGTTGGAATGAAAAGACCAAATTCTCTTCACTAATATGGACTTTGTAAAGGGTGTAGGTCCTGAACAGGGGTAAACACTGCTATCTGATGTTCAGCTTTTCAGGCAGACCTTAGCATGTTGGCAAAGCTCTCCGTACACATTAGTCTTCCTTGGGAACGTGCCCCAAATTTCCTGTTCTTAAAATTCAGTCTGAAAGTTGTAGTGTAGTCAACTTCACTTGCTTAGAGGACTTTTCATTTCCTCCTTACTACAAATATGCTCTGTAGTTTTAAAAATTAGACTTTTTTATTAATGGGAAATCCTTATCATAAAGGAAGAATAAGAGTATACTTTTCATTAAGGCAAAGGTGAGGCAAAAACTATATCCAGAGATATAAAACTCAAATATTATGTCAGTTCTCAGAGTTAAAAGGCAAAAACTGGGGTGCCTGGTAGGCTCAGTGGGTTGGGTGTCCAACTTTTGATTTCTGCTCAGGTCATAGTACCAGCATCATGGGATTTGAACCCCACATTAGGCTCTATGCTGAGCATAGAGCCTGCTTGGGATTCTCTCTCTCTCTCTCTCTCTCTCTCTCTCTCTCTCTCTCTGTCTCCCCCCTTTCTCACCCACTCATGCTCTCTCTCTCTAAAATTAAAAAAAAAAAAAAAGGTAAACACCAAGCTGCTAAAACAATGCCAGAAATATGAGGCCAGATGTTATATCATTAGGGGAAAATAAATTGTTTATGAGACTTGGCATGTGGTTCTGTCATTGTCATCCAAGTAGATTACCATGTGCTAGAATGTAGAAAATACCACCATTTTATTGTGGTTGGGTTTTTATAGCTTAATTGAAGTTATGTTTCTTCTGCACTTCCTTTTATTTGTTTTAGTTCTGTATAATGCTGAAGAGGTCAGATAAGGAAATTCTTTTATTTAAAAATCTCTTCCTAAGGTCTTTTTTTTTAAGATCATTTTTAAGCAGTTCTGAATTTAGTTACTTCCTTGAGACTCTGGGGAAAATTTTTCAGAGAAACAAAATAGTGACTAAGAAGAGAAAAATAACTAATTTTCCTATTCAGTCTGTTCTGAATATAATAAAAAATTTCAATATATTTGCATATAAAGCAACAGTTAAGATAAAATAATTTATTTGCCAGTAGAAGTAGATTATTTTTCTAGTAACTTCTAGTAAAAAATTCAGATTTGGGTGGGAAGGTATCTTTTTTCTACAATGGATTCCTAACAAATATGAGTAATGATTTATATAATAATTAGCTTATTTGAGAAAAACATAGCTTGAGGGGCGTCTGGGTGGCACAGTTGGTTAAGGGTCTGACTTCAGCTCGGGTCATGATCTCGCGGTTTGTGAGTTTGAGCCCTGCATTGGGCTCTGTGCTGACAGCTAGCTCAGAGTCTGGAGCCTGTTTCAGATTCTGTGTCTCCCTCTCTCTCTGACCCTCCCCTGCTCACGCTGTCTCTTTCTCTCTCTCTGTCTCTTTCTCTCTCAGAAATAAATAAAACATTAAAAAATTTTTTTAAATAAATAAATAAATAAGAAAAACATAGCTTGAGGGGAGCCTGGATGGTTCAGTCGGTTAAGCCACTGACTTCTGGTCAGGTCATATTCTCGCAGATCATGAGTTCAAGCCCTACGTTGGGCTCTGTGCTGACAGCTCAGAGCCTGGAGCCTGCTTCCGATTCTGTGTCTCCCTCTCTCTCTACCCCTCCCCTGCTCACATTCAGTGGCTTTCCCTCACCTCCCATTCTTATCTTTTCTGTCTATCAAAAACAAACATTAAAAAAAATTTTAAAGAAAACAAAAACATAGCTTGAAGCAAGGTGTTTACCACCTAGCTTTAACACTACCAACGCTGAAGCTACTGTACTTGAGAGTTATTAAGTAATTGTGACAATACCTAAATTTCTTTAATTTATTGGCACAAACATACTGCTTTTTTTAAGTTTATTTATTTATCTTGAGAGAGAACGAAAGAGCACAAGTGGGAAAGGCGCAAAGAAAGGAGAGAGAGAATCTCAAGCAGGCTCAACGCTGTCAGCACAGAGCCCAATGCAGAACTCCAACTCAGGAACAGTGAGATCATGATCTGAGCCAAAACCAAGAGTCAGACGCTTTGCTGAATGAGCCACCCAGGTGCTGCAGACACTGCTTCTTAATCTAAATAGCACTCTTGAGGGGCAGGCCCTCCAGTGAAACTGAAGTTGTAGAAAGGGAAGAAAGCAGTGCTTTTATTTTGGGTATCCATCTTTCTTCTATGGAATTCCTTCCTACGGCCTCATGATCACCCTGTTTATTGAGCCTCATACCTCCTTTTGCTTCTGTGGTTTTTCCACTTCTGTTCTCCTTCCAAGACTGATGCCAGAAGGCAAGAAAGGTAGTGAATACACCTGCTAAGACAGGGCTCCCAATTTCAACAGCAATTTTACTGTGGAACCAGATTCCTTCTGGCTACTCTCTTGCACATCCATTGCTCATTTCCTCACCCACCAGCCTCTAGGACCGGCCCTCTCTCAGGTTACAAATAACTTTCTTTTGCTAATTAAGTGGCTTTCCCTCATTTCCCATTCTTATCTTTTCTGCTCTCTTAACACTCTTAACCATCCACTACTTTAAATGTCTCCTTCTTTCAGCTTCCAGAAATATTACACCAGTCCTACTTGGATTTCCCTGCTATTTGTTTCCTTTGCTGGTTGCTCTTCCCTCCTATGAAAGTGCCCATAAAGCTCTGTCCCATGTGCCTTTGCTGCTTATTGTTCCCTCTTCTCGCAGTGTCCCCTCCCCCAATACTTTCTGTGAATTCCTTTCTCAACATAGCCTATATACCCTCCCAAATAATAGACAACAGCAATGTCGCAGCGGAGACTATAGGGTGAAAAGAGGCAAGCCAGAACTGTGAGACACACTGTCATCTCAAAGGCAGCTGAAGTGGATTTTATAAGGAGGCTTAGCATCAAAGTAATCAAAAGAGAAGAAAATTTCAAGAAAAAATGGAGTCAACTACTACAGAGGAATCAAGTAAAGTAAGGTAGAAGGAGATTGGGCTATCCCAGCAAATAAGGGCTCTGTTAATCCCACTCCTGTCTCTCAAAAGAGACTGTGGCATCAAATTGAGTGAAGCTGAACCGAGAGAAGTACTGTACGCAGGATGTTCTTTTCTTCAGCATTTCTGAGAATGAGGAACATGCATGCAGGCCAAACAAAGAAGCCTGTAATAAAAAATTGCTTTATTGATAATATATGCACAGAGATGTACGTGAATTCAGAAATATTATCTGTTGTAATATTTTTATGAGCAAGTTTCTCAATAGAGTGATGAAGTCGTTATTTCTGAAACTCAACAGGACTAAAGACTCCTGTTAGCTTGTTTCTTAGTTTATTTGTTTAAGTGAGGTGAAATTAACATAACATAAAATTAATCATTTTAAAGTGAGTAATTCACTAACATTTTCATGTGGTGTCAGCATCACTTCTGTGCAGTTCCAAAACATTTCATGAAGCAATTCCCTTCTCCCTTTCCCCAAGCTCCTGGTGACCACCAAATTTTATTGTCTCTGGATTTACCTAGCCTGGAATTTCATATTAATAAAGCTGTACAGTATATGACATTTTCTATATGGCTTTTGCTGAGCATGTTTTTGAAGATACTAGTTTTCTTTTAGGTTTATTTATTTATTTTGAGAGAGTGAGAGAAAGAATCAGCAAGGGAGGGGCACAGGGAGGAGGACAGAGAATCTGAAGCAGATTCTTTGTTGACAGCAGAGAGCCTGATGTGGGGCTTGTGCTCACAAACTGTGGAAGTCAGATGCTTAACCGAGTGAGCCTCTCAGGTGCCCAGGGGACGCTACCTTTTTAAACTAGGGGGTAGCAGCTAGAAAGTCAGAACTCTCTCAGGTGGTTTCACCGTGGCAGAATTTAACCTTGGGACCTTTCCCCAGATCTCTGCAATACTTCGTGAGACTACAGCCCAGTCATCCTTCATTCAGTTCACTCATTTTTTGAGAACCAGTTTTCTGCCAGGCACTGTTGAAGGTTCTGGGCCTTTAGTGGAGCCGAGACAGACAGAGTCCCTGCCCTCATGGGGTTTATATCTGGGAGGAAAACCCCTGATTCCCAATATTGGATCTCTTTTGTCCCTGGTCCCTGTTGAGAACTAAGACAATTTTTGCTATTGTAAAACTTACTTTTAAACAACATCTAATGGATTTTTCATTTTCTACTATTTCAGAAATGTCTGTATAGTCGAGACTAGGAAATATGTCCATGTCAATACTCATTTTAGTGAGACTTGTGAGATGACTTTAGGTTTTACTTGTCTGTTTTGAGTTTCTGATCAGCTTTGTTATTGAAAAAGAGCATTCACTAGAACAGTTTTTGATCATTAGTGTGAGATAGACTTTCAAAGCATTTTCTGAGCTGAGACAAGTTACTTTAACATTATTGTCAATCTGATAGATAGTGAGCAGGATTTGATTGCTCTCATGTGTCAGTTGTGATAGAATTTCACAGACAATGGACCTGCCTTTAAAAAAAAGATTATTTTCAGGAAATAGAAAGTGCTTGAGTTATGGGCCTTATGGAGGGCTGGGCAGGTGTCTTTTCTCATCTGGTTATTCCTGAGGGCTAAGACCTATCAGGACATAGAGAGACAAACCCACACACCATTTACAGACCAATGGGAGTGAGTAAGGGGTCTAACTGATGTTTATTTCATGCATGTGGTCATACAAAAAGATTAGCCAACCAACCACCAATCTTCAGGCAAACATGGTTATAATTATTTAATGGTCAGCTATACTCTCCTCCCCATCATCAGTACTGGGAATCTATGCCAAAAGCTATCAGTCATTGGCATCTGCTGTATACCAGCCTCCCCACTTCCACCATAGGACTTTACATGCATTTTCTCATTTGAAGCTGCCAACACTCTCTAAGGTAGAACCAATGTGCTATGGTTGTCATGGATATACAAATGATCTTACCTGAACTAAATAACTACCTAACTGTCAAGGAGCTTGCCCAGGATCATAGAGCTAACATGTGAGGCAGGGGTGGGGGGGGATCTACAATTCACACTCAGATCTATTTTGAGCTTCTGCCCTAAATCCCAAAATGACTAATAAACAGTGAACCTTTTTGCTTTTCATCCTATTTCTTTTTTAATCTATGTTTTTTCATTCTAACTTTGAATCTATTCTCCGCCCAGAAAGAGGCAGAATACTACAAAGACTGAGTTCTCTTAAAAGCTGTCTTTGCATTTTCTAAGGACTACTGGGCTGTTATGGGTGTTGATGTTCTTGTTTTGAAAAAATATCTACCTGAGTCAAATTTAGGAAAATAATTATGCATCTAAGGCTCAGATACTTTGGTTTTAGATTTGGAGGGGGATACAAGGGAAAATAATTGCGTCAGAAAATAGAGTGAATATATGAAAGTTGAAATTTTCCCTGTTTAATTCAATTCCCCTACCCTCATCTATGTATATTATTTCTCCCTCCTGTCCTACACCTCAAACTTCCACGTGGTCTGCTTTTTGCCCTGGGATAGACACGCAGATCTTTATTCGATTACAAATTAATGATGTTTGTGTTATCATTTTTATTTATTTGTGTGTTTTTGTTGCATTCCACTTTTCTATAGATAAAACTCTCTTCCCAGGACTTTGCAAGTGGTATTGTTTTAATAAACTCCTGAATCTAGGAGTTTCAGGAGGGAAACTCCTCCTGAAATGGGGGGAACACAAGTTGCAAGACCTCCTAATGGTATAGAGCACCACAAGTTCGATTAGAACATTCAGTTCATCCTGATCTTTTTGACATTTTTTAGTTTTTCAAAAGATGCAACCTTTTAAAAGAAACTAAAGGAATCTAGAAGTAGCTGTATCGTATCTATCTCTGTTGGTTTGTTTTATAGAATGTCAGATTCCTTCATCCCCACTCTTTAGCCGGTGTGTGTTTCTCATCTCTTGTAACCTAAAATCTTTATGTAACCTAAAATTTTTGGAAAATCCTAGAAATGTGATCCTTGATGACCTAATTCAATTGAAGCCATACAAGTGCAGATGGAAATGAGTTTGGGTAGATGGTACTTACTACAGTCGGAATCTTTGTGCTCTCATCAACATCATCACCTTTTCTCCAGCCCCTTTCACCTTCTCTGTATATACTATGCTGAAATAAAGTAAATCACCTGTTTCCAAGAATGAAACAAGGAAAATATAAGAGTGCCAATTAATTCCACTTGTTTCTTGAGCAGATCTTGAAGGGCTGTGTGTATTTGTACATAGCTATTTATATAGAGCTTTAGGTTTAGGCCAAATTCTGTACCAGTGAGGCAAGTTTATGAATTAAAGACTCCAGCACAAATTAATTTAATTCTGAATTATCTACAGAATTGCAGACTCTCTATTGGAACCTTATCCTTTTGGTTTCAGTCAAATATTCTTAGATTTTGTCTAAATTAATTTTTGATTTATCACTGTACAAAAGACAGGAACAGGTGTGCCTTTTAAAAGTACCCAACAGAACCTCTAGAAAAGCAACAACAAAATAAAGCAACAGCATTATTGGCCATTGAGCTAATATCAAAGAAAACATTCAGCCAAATAATTTTCCTGCCAGTTACATCACTCTATACATATATCATTTTTTTCAAAGATCACTTTTTAGTTATATAAATATTTCATTGCCCTTCCTCTCAGAAACTTTATACACTCTCTTGCCCCCAGGGGATATTTTATGTTTGAGGTTAAATCTTGAGGAAATGGAGATTTTATTGAAAATATCGACAGAATTTAATCTACATCAGAAGGGAGTGAATGAGGGCAGAACAAATAGCACTTCCTTAATATGTAAACTTTAAAGTCTAAAGTGAATGATTTTTATAAAGGATCCCATCAGAAATTCCCAGGAATTGACATATAAGAAATGTCAGCAGTTACAATAAATTTAAGTGACGTAGAGGAAGAAAAAGTTGAGGAGGGGAAAGGACAACAATACATCCAAAAGTTTAATCTTTTCCAATGGAAATTCCCCACTCCAACTACTTTATTGAGCAAAGGATTTGCTCTTTTAGGTGCTGCTATAAGTTTTGAGGCTCACATTTGTAAAGTCACAGAGGCAGCATTTGGTCAGAAAACAACTGTGTCATGGAAGACAAGTCCAAGTTATAGGTGTCACGTGGGCTGAGCTCCTGACATACACCCATATGGCACAATTCTGGCATCTAGTGTGAGCACCCGGGTTTGGGACTCTCAAGGAAAATCTGTGCTGCTAAGTGTTTAAGTCAACCAGAGAGCTACAAAGGGAGCTTCTTTGAAAGACGAGTTCAATTATTTATTAGCACTCTCAGAGAACAGTGTCAGGCAAGATAGTATTTGAAATTAATATACTATTTGATTAGACTGATTGATTGTTTCTACAGCTGAAGATTTTAACATTCATTATCCATAGTAACCAGTCATTAGTACTTCCTTTATCAGAAAGCAAAGAATAAACAGAAGTTCTAATAAAAATTCATCACTGTGAATGTACTCCATACCTAAGTGAGTGTGATGACTGCCAGTGTTCTAGATTAACTGCTGTAACATTGGCAGCAGGAAAGATTTCTGTTATAAAATTTAAAAATATCCTTTAATTAATGTTTACTTTGTAACTGGACTCTTTTAAACTTAAGTAGGCTATATGGAAAATCTCTTACATATCCAGTATAATAAAGTACTAATAGGTATTTTACACTTAATGAGGCTGTGTGGTATCTTTAACTACTAGTTTCAGGAAGAATTGAGGGCTTGTTAGGATAGGTTTTTGAGTGTGCTGCTGGTGAAGCCTTTTCCCTACTACTGAGGAATAAAAGCATCATGGCCTGTTTTTCAACTAGACTGTTAAAATAATTCTACATTGTAATGCAAATATGCTGATCTATTATACTGTGTGACATCTCTCTCTCCCTACCATGTCATGAATCCCTTACAGTTTTTAGGACAAATGGAAAGGAATAATGAGAAGGAGAGAAGAAGATAGGCAGGGAGAACCCTTTATGAATGGACTGAAAACCACTCTGGAGCAATGCTACATGTATTCAGAATTATAGCTACCTCATATTGACTGCCTCGTCCAGCCCTTCACAAGCATTGGCTTGTTAGTATTCAGAATTCTCTCAAAAAATAAATAGTCCTAGCCCCCCATAACAAGTGTGTGAAGAGATTGGTGCTCAGAAAGGCTAAGGAACTTGCCCAAGGCCACTCAGCTGGGAGGCAGCAAAGTCAGCATTTCAACCATTCTGCATAGTTTCGGAGCCATGGTCATCTGCCTGACTACCCTGCATAAACATAAGCTGAGCTGATTATTATATTTGAGTTTCTGTGTAGAGATGAGCCTGTCAGGGCCTACACACCTGTATCACCTCTCTTGGCTCTAGCATAAATCCGGACAGCTGGACAGCAAGTGAGGATGGTGAAGGATTCTGGACAGAGTCCAGGAACACATTCAAACCACTGTGTCTCAAAATATGTCAAGCTCTACCTAAACAAGTTAAAACCAAGAAGTCCAAGGAAAGATCAAGGATCCCAACTGTGTTGGCAGGGTGCAGCACAAGAGAATCTGGGTTAAGTCAAACTTGAGAGCCAGAAAAGTCTTCCAATAGCTGTTATTCTGGGGCTACAGGTGGGCTGCCTTTAATAAATAGAGGCAGGACTGATGATAGACAAGTTAACAAGATCAAAGTAGAGTCTCTGTCATAGAAAGAGATTGGGGAAGAGAGAAACTGAGAGAACTGGGGCCCAAGACTCAGCTCCAGGAAGATATAGGTGAGGAAACCAGTCAAGTGTTGCTTGTCTTGAGTCTATTTGGGATCAGGGCCAAATTCTCAAGAGGCAGAGCCCTGAAAGGGAAGGCAGAAGAAAGGATAGATAAGGAAGAGTCTCTGACCAAGAATAGTTCTACAGGTGTCCATAGGTGTATCCTATTTCCCAAAGGCAAAGGCCGCTTCAAGTGGAAAACCCAGAAATGGACGCAAGAGGAGGTTTGTGATTTGTAGCTGCAGATAGCATTCTACTGTTGACTGCAGAACGAAGAGCATCAGAGTGAATGTGCCTTAAAGATGTCATAGGCTGTTCTCTACTTACCTTCATTTACCCAGCAGTTTTATCTTCAGCCAATCCCAGGTTAAGAATGTTGAAGAATCAGTAGGAAATGGTTAATTCCAAAACTGAACAACTTGACTGTAATAATCTAACATTTTACTCAATGTGATTGCCTTCAGTGATAAATTGCCATTGATAGAAAAGCCTATTTCAATAATTTTGGATGCTACTCCAGAGAAGAATAGAGCTGATAATTATGATATCTTTCAAATCCATGCTTGGGGCAAATTTCTTTCCTGACTCTTCCAAGAGATTTTGAATGGATAAAATACTCATACTTATGTTCCCTAATTCTTCTTTTGTTTCTTCCCCCTACACAGGAGCCTTTGAATGTGATTGATCCTGGCTTGATGGACCTAAATGGGACAAGTGAGGATGCCCTGGAATGGGATGAAACTGACATAAGTAACAAGTTAATTAGTTTGAATGAAGAGTCAAATGACCTTGATCAAGAATCCCAACATCTCATGCCTTCCTTAAAGCTTGAAGAGATAGGTGGTGAGGACCCTGGTTATGAAGAAGAGGCAGGTGACCATGGGGGATCTCAGTATGCTTCAAGCATCACTATCCCCTCCAGTCCACACATTTACCAAGTGTACAGCCTTCACAATGTTGAACTCTATGAAGACAGCAGCATGCCATTCCTGAAAAACAACCCGAAGTTCACCAGCATGACACAGCCTAGTGTTTTGACTAAGAGTCTCAGTAAAGACTCTTCATTTTCATCTACCAAATCTTTGCCGGACCTTCTAGGAGGTTCCAATTTGGTGAAGCCCTGCCCATGCCATGGAGGAGACATGAGCCAGAATTCAGGCAGTGAGAGTGGAATCGTCAGTGAGGGAGACACTGAAACCACTACCAACTCTGAAATGTGCTTGCTCAATATGGTGGATGGGTCCCCAAGTAACCCTGAAACTGAACATCTGGACCCACAAATAGGAGATGCAGTTAACGTGTTAAGGCAAAAATTTAAAGATGAGGAGGAACACATTAAGCTTCCAAATAGCTCTCAGTCATCCATTTCACCAGTGGGTTGTGTAAATGGAAAAGTTGGAGATTTAAACAGTGTTACCAAATATACCCCTGATTGTTTGGGAGAAGAATTACAAGGAAAACATGATGTGTTTACATTTTATGATTACTCATACCTCCAAGGCTCAAAACTCAAATTACCAATGATAATGAAACAGTCACAAAGTGAAAAAGCACATGTGGAGGATCCCCTACTTCATGGTTTTTATTTTGATAAAAAATCCTGCAAATCCAAACATCAGGCTACAGAGTTACAACCAGATGCACCTCCCCATGAGAGGATTTTGGCAAGTGCATCCCATGAAATGGATCGAAATTCATATAAAAGTAGTGATGTAGAGAAGACATTCACTGGCATGCAGAATGCCAGACAGCTCTCCCTTTTATCACATAGTTCATCTATTGAGTCCCTTTCTCCAGGGGGTGATTTATTTGGATTGGGCATCCTTAAAAATGGCAGTGACAGCCTCCAGCGAAGCACTTCTTTAGAAAGTTGGTTGACATCCTATAAAAGCAATGAGGATCTTTTTAGCTGTCACAGCTCTGGGGACATAAGTGTGAGCAGTGGCTCAGTTGGTGAACTGAGTAAAAGAACATTAGATCTCCTGAATCGTTTAGAGAATATCCAGAGCCCTTCAGAGCAAAAGATAAAGCGAAGCGTTTCTGATATCACTCTCCAAAGTAGTTCCCAAAAGATGCCCTTTACTGGCCAGCTGTCTTTGGATATAGCATCTTCTATCAATGAAGACTCGCCAGCCTCTCTTACAGAACTTAGCAGCAGTGATGAGCTCTCTCTTTGCTCAGAGGATATTGTATTACACAAAAACAAGGTCCCAGAATCAAATGCGTCATTCAGGAAGCGCCTAACTCGTTCGGTGGCTGATGAAAGTGATGTCAATGTCAGCATGATTGTTAATGTCTCTTGCACCTCTGCTTGCACTGATGATGAAGATGACAGTGACCTCCTTTCCAGCTCTACCCTCACCTTGACAGAAGAAGAGCTATGCATCAAAGATGAAGATGATGATTCCAGTATTGCAACAGATGATGAAATTTATGAAGAATGCAACTTGATGTCAGGGCTGGACTATATAAAGAATGAACTACAGACTTGGATTAGACCAAAGATTTCCTTGACAAAAGATAAGAGAAGGTGTAATATCAGTGATGAGATAAAGGGCAATAAGGATGTAAGTAGTAGTGAGATAACCAATCCATCTGATACCCTGAACATTGAGGCTCTACTAAACAGCTCCATAAAATGTCTCTCTGAAAATAATGGAAATGGTAAGAATTTACCCCATACTCATGAGATAGGGACAAAAGGTGAAAATAAGAAAAATATTTTCAGAGTTAATAAAGATCCATATGTGGCTGACATGGAAAATGGCAATATCGAAGGCACTCCAGAAAGGCAGAAGGACAAACAAAATGGGATTTCAAAGGAATCAGAAAATCTTGGTTCAGCTGGGAAAAAGAATTCAGACAGTGAGCACTGTAAGTGTAAAGTATTTATGGATAGCTCAGATGATTCAAATATTGCTGGAAAAGAATTTGTTCCCCAAATTGTTAGACATCGTCCAAAGAAATGTCAAAACCACCACCATGTTGAAAACCCAACTACTGTTCCTACTCCCACTGAGAAGTCTTGCTCAGAACTGCACTCAAAAACCAGCGTTATCAGTAGACAGGATTCTGAGGCACTGAAATCTTCATCTAATGATGTACCAAGTATGGCTGGAAAATCTGCTCCCTGCTGCCTAGCACTTGAACAAAATGAAACAGAGGAGAATGTTTCTGTCAGCGACAGCATTTCCTGTTGTGACTGTGAGCCAGATGTTTTCCATCAAAAAGATGCTGAAGATTGCTCAGTACATGACTTTGTTAAGGAAATCATTGACATGGCTTCAACGGCCCTGAAAAGTAAATCTCAACCTGAAAATGAGGCAGCTGCTCCTACCTCATTAACTCAAATCAAGGAGAAGGTGTTGGAACATTCTCACCGGCCAATCCAACTGAGAAAAGGGGACTTTTATTCCTATTTATCTCTCTCATCTCATGACAGTGATTGTGGGGAGGTCACCAATTATATAGAAGAGAAGAGCAACACTCCATTGCCACTGGACATTAGTGATTCTGGGTTAGAAGACAAGGACACCGAATGCTTCTTTGAGGCCTGTGTTGAAGATGACCCAGATGGAGATGAGCCCTGCATCTCCAACGCTCCTCCAAAAGAATCTACTCTTTCTGTTGAAGCTGTTTTGGCACCACAAGCAGCATCTGGCTCTTCTAAGTTCAATGATATTTCTCTCTTGGCTGATGAGGCAGACATGGTGGCTCTTTCAGGCCCTTCCCAGCAGAAAGAATCTGATGTTGGAAAGGAAGGGGATGGTTTACCCCAAACTACTCTCTGTGGGAAAAGCTCAGAGTTAACTACTTCACAGCTGGGCAGTGAAAAGGAAAGTTCAGAAAACATAGGTGAATCTGGAATGCCAGGAGAACATAATGCTGCTTCAGCCAAATCTAGAGTTCCAGGACTCTCCTTGACAGCAAAGCAGGCAAAAGACAAGGCTGCATTGCATCCCAACCCCAAAACTTTAACCTGTGAGGAAAATCTAAATGTTCATGAAGAACAACATAAAAATATGCATAGGTAGAATGCAACCCTCTCCACGCATGAAAATCATCTCATTGAAAGGTATGTCTAGTCCTCGTTTTGATATATATTTTTAATATCATTAAAATATACATATACACACACACACACTTGAAATGTGAGTTTGAGTCAACAATGCCATGATAAGAGAACACACTAGTCAGAATGACTGGTCATGGCAGATATTTATTTGAATAAGACATTTAGGTGGAAGAAAGATTCCCAACAATGCAAGTAACTGTGAAGCAAAAGAGAGAGAAACAGTCACAATTGACATTTTTAGGAACATTATCTGTATGACATCATTCCAGCAAGAATACCCAATCTGAGGAAGTAGCTAGATAATTTAGGGCCTCACATCCTTCAATTGAGGGAGCAAAGAAGATTCTCCCAATTGCAATTATAGGCTCCGATCAAAATGCATGCACAGTGACAATGCTTCCCACTTGAGTCTCCTGCACACAGAGATGCCCACACCCTTCAGTGCCTGGAAATGAACAATGATTAGGTAAAGGCTGCAGCTCCTGATCTGGGCCTTCCTTTTATGCTTCTGTCTAATATAACTATCATCATGTTTGCTTTCCCAGTGGAAGGCTGTGCTGTCATAGCTCCTGATCATGGCCAAGTCTGAGGATTCACACAGAGGGGAAAGTTGATGTTATTTACCCACTCACAGACCGAGAACAGTCCCAGAAACCAAACGCAGAGAGAATACATGACAAGTTAATGGCATTTTGATAAAAACAGAATTTTTGAATTTTGCCTGAAGGTGACAGGCTGATTTCCATCAAAATTTTTTAAGAAAGTCATTCCATTCTTCGTATTTAATAAGACAGCTATTGATTGATTATTCTGAGATGATGATATAGCTCTAAAAGTGACACAAAAATTCTGTTATTTTCCATTTCTAAACCCCAGTGATGAATATACTTACTCAATCAAGGCTAAAGAATAAAATTTGAGCTTTTGAATGTGAGAGTTGTATCTCACCAAAGTGTGAGGTGCCGAATGGCATCTCCACCCCCAACTCCAAGAAGCTTAATGCCGTAACCTAAACTCGTGCTATAGGAAATGAATTACAGAAGCAATCTACCCTAATTTGTTAACTTATTCAAATAACAGTTATTATACTTAACTATGCTAAAGATTATCTTTTTTGTGGCAGATTGTTTATTTTTTGATGAGCCTAATTACTGATTTTCTAAAAGTAATTTACATTTATTACAAATACATCTTTTAAAATGTGACAGATAAATGTTGTTCCCATAATGTATTATGAAAAAAGTTACTATTTAAAAACACATTATTTAATTTGAAAGATGAATGGCAAACATCATTATTTTTTTTCCTGCAACACCTGTGCCCTAAGCTCATTAAAATGTGTGATTCTGTGTAGAGCTGCTAGAAATGGGGAGTGGGGGGATCTATACCATAGATATACCCTAAAAATAAACTCAGTGTGCAAAACTGAAGAAAGACATCCTACTTACTCATGTAGCTCAACTAATTTTCTGTGTTTCAGACTCAATTTACAATTGGCTGCAAGTGAGAACAAAAGTAGGAGAGAGAGAAATGTATTTTCTGTGAAACATGTCCACCCTGTAATCACATTCTCCATCAGTATGCAGTAAAACTGACCATTATGGGAGAGTAACTGCAATTCCATAAGCTGCTTCTAAACAAGTTCTATTAGTACCAATTGTACTGCTGGCTCTGCCAACCTCCACAGAAGGGCTGGTGGAGCCTGGCTGATTTCTGTTTTCTGAAAGGGGATAAAAGGCTGGAAAGTAACACCACTACGAACATGATATCATGTGACGATGACTCTGAAGTCACCAGTCATGCTGATATCCAGAGTTCCAGAGGCTCTGGTACTGGAGAAGCCTCCGGGTCACACTCTTCCCTTTTAGACACTCTGGGAATTTCTTCTGTCCCTTACATAGCTAGAGAATTGACATGTAAACGACAAGCAGCCCCATCTTTAGACACAGGGAAGTGAATGTGCTGTTGGATCTGTGTAGCCCTCAACATTTTACCAACATGACAGTGTGAAACTATCAGCTAGCCTGCCTGCCAGCCAGTAATATTTTGTTGAGCTCCCCCACCCCAACCCTCCCAAGATGTGGTTCCTGCCTGATCTCAGGCAAATGGGGCGGGGAGCAGCCAGATTTTACTTCTGCAGAACTCACATCGCCCCCAAGTGACTTGTTACCACCCGAGGGCCATTTAAATAGCTATATTTACTGGTCCTTTTCATTTTTCTCAGTATCATACAGACAAAATACCTGAATGCCCAGATTTTTCAGTAGTCATTAGCATTGGGTACCTGGGTATTTTACATTTTGTTAAAATACTACTAACCAGGCTGATTTGTTGATTTATTGATTATTTATTATTGGGAGAGACAGTGTGAGTGGGGGAGAGAGAGGGAGACCCAGTATTGGAAGCGGCTCCAGGCTCTGAGCTGTCAGCACAGAGCCCAATGCGGGGCTCGAACTCACGGACCGGACTGTGAGATCATGACCTGAGCTGAGGTCGGATGCTCAACCGACTGAGCCACCCAGGCACCCCCAGGATAAGTTATTTAATCTCAAAACATTGGCATGCCTTTGGTGTTAAATATCAGGAATACATAGTAAAATTATTTGGTAAATATGAGACTTCATGTCTATAAAAGCTTAACTGTTCTCATTATTCCTCCTACAAGATTCAAAAGAGGAAAAAATGTTCTACTTTTTAAAGCCATTTCAAAACCATCAGTTGGGGTGCTCTATCAGGGTAATAAAATACACCATATTCAATTTGCTAGGCTATTTTTTTTCAGAAATAAGTTCTCAGATGATGAAGTGATGATGTCATCTGGAAGAACTTCAACTTAGAATAGCAGATATGGTCTGCCACGGTAACAAAAATTGTTTTTCAAAAGTTTTTGAGAAGATTTTTCAGTTGCTGCTCTAATTAAAAACCCACTGAACCCATTGGAGTTTAAAATGTGATCTAACACAGGATGCATTTGCACTGATTTCTAGGCACACTGCTGGGTTTTTCACTATTTTCATTTATGTGTCATGTTTCTACAAAAATAGAAAGGTCAGTTCTAGCAAATTACATCAAAGGAAAGGTAACTGGGTAGATCCAGATATTTTTGCCTAATTTGAAGGAAGCACATAATGTATGTCTAGAGTGCCTCCTAGGACCTGCCTAAGAGATGTACTTTGCACTAATCTTTCTGCTGTATTCTGACAGTTATTTCTTCATAATCCTCATCATAAGCCTCTGATCTTTGGTGAATGATTTAACCGTAAACTTCAGGCTGGATAAATCCTGTGGTATAAAAGTTTAACTCATCACATTCAGCCAATGTGTCCTTTTTTTTCCCTTTCGGTTTACTCTGGTTTTCAGTTTTGTTTGTGTATGTGTTTATGTGTGTATGTTTTGGAGGGGCTGTATTTACTTAGGACTCATATATTTCCTTCAGATCTTTTTAGCTCCATTGCTTTTCCTATCTTATTGGTCTGCAGATTTGATTGTTGGTAGCTCATAGATTTTAGATTTTTCAGCAATTACGTGTAATTATGCATGCTCGAGCATACACATACCTAGTGAAATTGTTGCTACTCAGTTTTTACCAATTGAGAAAACCTTAATAGCACATATTCCTCAGATATACTATATAAATTCTTATTCTGTTAGTTGGATTGACGCTAAGTGTTTAATATGATCTGAAGCTGGCCAAGCAGATTTAAGAAACTACTCTGGGTGATAGTGTATTAATCTTTTACTAAAGAATGCAAGTATAATCTTATCAAAGTTACCTTTAAAATCACTTTAATAAATCAAGGTTCTTGTGGATGTGAAATGTTTTTTAATGATCCAGCACTTCTGGGGGCACCTGGGTGGCTCAGTAGGTTATCCAGCTTCAGCTCAGGTCATGATCTTATGGTTCATAGGTTTGATCCCCGCATCAGGCTCTGTGCTGACAGCTCATAGCCTGGAGCCTGCTTCAAATCTGCATCTCCTTCTCTGTCTCTGCCCCTCCTCTGCTCTCACTCTGTCTCTCTCAAAAATAAATTTAAAACAATTTTAAAAATAAAATTAAAAAAATAAAAAAATTATCCAGCACTTTTGAATAACTTGCCCTACCATGCTAAATAATGAAATTTTATTGAGCATCACCCATCACACACACACACACACACACACACCACAACACAACACAACACATATCCCACATCCCAGATCTGTACTTCAATGAATTTTGCCTGCGCCTTTCCAAGTGGGCCAAGTTGAAAGAATTGATTATCCAGAGAAAATTTAAATACCAGTATTTAGTAAGGCCAGCTTTGCTTCACCTAAGGATTCCTTACTCAATGTCCAGATTTCCAGTGAGTCATGTCCTCAGCATGTGAACAATGCACCCTGCTCTTTCTTGAGTTACTGAAGCATTTTACTGTACCAAATTTTGTGCCATCTGTTCCTCTCTATCTCTCTATCTCTCCCTGTTCTTGAGAACCTGCCTTTTCTCCCCAGCTTCCTATGGCATCAGCCAAACCACATTTTCTAGTTTTTCTGGCTTTTAAACAGGTTACAAGATTATACAGAAAAAGAAAGAGAATGATAATATTTAATTCCAGAAAGATAAAGCAAACTGACATCAGACATCAGAACTCCTTTTAAACCCAGACAAGCAATACCTGCTTTATTTGAGAGCTGGTCAGTGGGTTTAAAGAAACCACATCCTGTACTGCCTGTACCTGGAATTTAGTTGTTCCTCACATCCAACTTGTTACTTTCAGCCACCTAGAAATAGGCAGAACTGACTGAGTTTGGAACGACTTTGTATCTGAGCTATCAAAGTGTATAAATGTAATTGAGTCATTCTTATTTGCACAGTGCATCTGTACCTTTAATGAAATGCATTCATATTTGAGCTAGAAGCCCAAGTTATCTGCTTTTACAGACAAGGGGCTGAAACATTTGGGAGCATAACGATGCTATGAATATTTCACTGCTATATAATAGCGTAATTGTTCAGTTCCACTGTCACACATACAGTCACTGAAATAAAGGTTAAACCACCTGAGGGCCCAGGTTCCCAGTCGGTGAATGACTGTTGATACTTTGCTGCCTCACTTGGCATCAGCAGCCTCACATTTTCATAATGATTTGAAGCTATTTTGAGTGTTCAAAACTGAGTTCACAAGCAAAAGAATAGATGATATCCAGGGAAAAGGTCAAACTTGATGATATTTCTTGTTTTCTTCAAAACAATGTCACTTAAAAAATCAATGTATTTTTCAGTGGATTCTGAAACACCGTTGTCAGTAATAGGAATCTTGGGCTATCAAGATCTCTATGTTTTATGTATCCTTTTATTTCAGAATATCAGCAGGTAGTTCCAAAATGGCAGCCTTCCTCAAAGGGCTCGGTTTTGCAAATGAAACAGACACTTCTGATACCTTTTCTTGTCACTTTCTTGTTTTTTATAGATAAGCCTGGCTGTAACTCAGGGGTGGTCTCATAGTCCCACCCTGGGCTAGTCTGTGGTTCCATCGCGTCACTGCCATTTGTTACATTGATCTCTCCCAAGATGAATCTTCCCTCCGAATGCGATTTGTCCACATGAGCCTTGTGATCTGGATTGTGCACTGGTTTTCTTTAGGTGATTGTCTTTGAAGTTCGGCAAAGCTGCTTGTTCTCCCATGGATTCCTCTCCCAAGCTACCTCTACCAACCCTGCCTCTCCAGCGAGACTTTTCTGTTTGCCTCCTCCCTCCCCATCTACTCTTTAAAGTTCTGCGGTCCACCAAATTGATGGTCCATTAAAATTCACATGTCTGGAATGATCCCCTTGCTGGTACTTGACCAATTTCATGTTTCAATCTGGATTTTTTTTTAATGGTATGATTCCTATGTTTATTGAAAGAGATTTACCTAAAAGGCCAATATTTGATTTGATTGCAGCATACAGAAGAAACACTGGTCCTTCTTTCAAAATTAAGCAACTTTTAAAAGCGTCATTTTATTTATTTCATTTTAAAAATCATCTATGCAGCACTTCAAGAAACAACTATATGGTGTTGTATATTATAAACTGGTGACATTCTACTATTAAATTATGTACAACATTTTCGTTTTTTATGCTTCTTGAGGTGGTAATGAGAAAAAAGTTTTTTAAAAAAGTGTGCCTTGCTGTATTTCTTATACCATTTATTAAAAAGCTGCTTTCACAGTAAAATTATGTTGGTTTGAAAGGAGGAAATAGCAAGGTTAAGATGTGTGAATAATTTCTGTATATATGTATAACCAAGTACAAACATTGATGTATAATGACAGTATAAAATGCTTTCATGTTTATGATGTCTAGTGATGTGGAAAATATAAGCCTTAAACCATTAGATTGCATGGTAATTAAAATTGGCATAATAAACATAGTTCATTGGGGGAAAAGGAAAATCAGTGATCTCTTCTACCTGTGTTCTTTACCAAATTGTTACATCTGGTTCTGGAAAAACTAGAACATGTAGTAGCTTCCAAAATATCCATATTGCTTAAGAGGCTTAAACTTAAACTACACGTGAAGCCTTCACAATTTTCAAAATCTTTCTGATCACTGCAAAGATCTTAGAACACAAATGATTACATGCCAGTTCCCCTAAACCAATAAAAAGCTATCCTAGATTGTTTTATTTCTACTTATCATTAACAGTTTAATATTGGATTTCAGAATATCTAGTATGTCTCATATTTATCCTATGTAATTTTTTTGAATGGGTTTGATAGAAAGATGGTAGAGAAGTCTAGAAAATTTGACTATTTTGAATTAGACTATGGATTTCAGGTGTATTTATTTTGTGCTAAGAGAAATCAGCTGAAAAATATTCCATTTGGTCTTTACTGCTCTTGTGAAACACAGTTTTTAATTTATACCCTAACACCTACTAAAGTGCCTGATACACAGTAGGTATTCAGTAAAAAATTACTGAATTGAAGTATTGAATTAGGCAATATGTGTGACATGTACTTTTTCATTTTGAGAGACCTACGCTATAACATATAAACAACTAGAAAAATACATAATGCAGTCATTCACTCAACTGATAGTTAATTAACACCTTTTATCAGCAAGGACTGTTCTAGATGTGGGGGATGCAATGATGAACAAAGGCCCTGCCCTCCGGAGGCTTGCCTATACACTGTGGACAGAGTGAACACCCAAAGGTGATGCAGTGGTTGTCCTGCAGGCAAGGAAGAGAGTAAAGTGGTAAAAGAGGCACAAAGAAGTAGCAAAGAGGGACAAGGAGGAAGCAAGAGGCTAGAAGGGAAAAGAAAGTGAAACCACAGAAAAAGAGTGAAGTTTTCCTGCAGGGATGGTGGGAAAACAGGTAGACTGCGAGACGTAATGAGCAGTCTTTTAAAAAGTTAAGTTGGAGCTTTTGTATGTAATGTAGCAGGTAGTAAGGAGACTTTGTGGTCTTTCTTTTGCACCTGATTTTATTTATCATTAGAATATTAGCACAACACCAAGAAAAATTTTAAAATACTAGTCTATGATTTTACCATTTTCATAACAATTTATATTGTTATGTCCCTTCTAATCTTTTCCATACCTATTTCCAAATTGAATCATTCTAGGCTTTTGCATAAGTAGTAATTATTCGAAAGAAGTTTTAGGCAGACATCTAGTAACTGTGGGCAAGATGATGACAGGGGAAAGAGATTAGAGATAAATGTCTCATTAGGAGGCAGCTGTAGAAAATAAGGTAGGCTTGAAATAACAGAGTACGCAGGGATAGTGGCCAGAAATGCAGAGAAAGAAGAAATCCTAGTCTTGAACTACCTAAGAGCATTCGGGATCCCTGTTGAGGTATTGTACTATTTTATATAATGAGACAACCTAAATTTTCCTTGGGTGATGCCAAGGGCCACATTTATTGGTAAAACCTTCAAAGAACAAATTGACCATTATGTTCTATTTACCTGTTATATATGCTCATTGAATACCATGAGGTATTAAAAATCATTTACTAATTATCTACTTAATACTAACACTGAATTTGTAAGATGACTTTCACTGAACCGTATTTTTTATGGTTGGAAGGGATGAAATCACCTCAACCTCTTGCTGTGTGTAGGCACAACCTCCCTAGTCATCCTTGAAAATGGTCGCGCCAACTCTGCCACACCTTCCAGTGACAATGGTTCATTATTTGTTAAGGCAAGCTGTCCCTCCGTTGGGCGTGTCTCTTTGTTGGAAAGTTCTTTCTTCAGTGGCTAAAAGCTGCATAGAGCTCCTTTCCCCTTGCCTTTCATTATTGCTCATGATTCTAGCTCTACCCTGAGGAGCCGCTCAGAGTATTTCTACCCCTTTTTTCTCACGGCAACCTTGAAGATAACTGAGGTCAGTTACTCATCTTCTCCCAGCTGCTATGATTTCTGTTCTTCATTCCCTCAACTGCCCTTCATGTCATGATTTTCAGATCCATTTCAACCTGAACGAATGTTAGCAGACAGAATCCTTGAAACTGAGGAACTGTCTTAGTCCTCATACATGTAGAAAAATATCTGAACATTTAAGTGGTTTTCTCTAAAAATATATTCAAGATATATGTCTATTCTATTATTGTAAATTTCAATAAATAAATAAATAAATAAATAATCCATTACATCTTTAGTGGCCCAGTCTAGTGCCGGAGTCCTCTTGAATCTTTTCCTTACATGAAATCCAGACCTAACCTGTTTCCCTATTAAGCAGTGTCTTTCCTCCCTCCCCCCCATTTATTTATTCATTTATTCAGTCATTCAACAAACATTCATTGAGTGGCTACTTGTGTGAGGCACTGTGTTTGGCATTAGAGATACAAAGGCAACTAAAACATGGTCTCTGCCTACAAAAGGTTTATAGTTTTCCTTGTGAAAGTGCCTTTCATATCCTTGAATAGAATGATCACTCCAAATTAAATGATGACCCATTTATTCTGTTTTCTGTCTAGTTTCTCTACATTTTCAAAACCGTAGTGAGCAAAAATCATAGGCAGAATTATCTGGATCTGACTACTAGAAGAAGTGAAATGTTCTTTTGTATTTGAAAGTTTTAATTACAGAAAAAGTATTTCAGATTTCTGGTCACTGAGTACACATGTCACACAGCAACAGAACAATCTAAATTGAGGGCTTCTGAGAATCTTGGTTTGATGATTTTGTTGTGTTTGGTTCCTCCAGCTTAGGTTTTACCCATGCTAAAATTCCTGGGAACAAATAAGATACAAATATCAAAACATACTGAAATAATCCAGCTATTTCTTAAAGGTCAAATTATTTTAATTTCCAAATGAGTTTAGTATTATTTTAGAATTTTGATGAATATATTTCAAATTTTCTAGCTTGAACCAATTACATTTACAACTGTGTTTTATATATACTTTTCCAATTTTTATTTTGAGTAGTTTCAGACCTTTTTAAAAGTTGAATGAAGAGTACAATATTTGACATGCTCATCACTCAGATTCATGTGCTGTTAGTATCTTACCACATTTGCTTTTTCTCTCTCTTTACACATATACACATACTCTTTTTTGTGTGATTGACCCATTTGAAATTAAATTGCAGATCCTAACACTTCATTTGTAAATGCTTCAGCATAGTCATCTAAGAACAAAAGTATTATTCTACATGTCCACAATACCATCCTAACACCCAAGGGATGTAACATTGATACAATAATATTTGATAATTTGTATCAAACCTATATTCACATTTTTCCAAATACCCTAAAAATGCCCATTTATACTTTTTTGTTTTAATCCCAGATCCGAACAAAGATCATGCATTACCTTCATGTTTTCATGTCCTTTTCATATTCAACAGTTTCCCTGTGCTTTTATTCTTTCTTTCTTTGGTCTTTCATAACCGACTTTCTGAAGAGTCCTGGCCACTTTAATAGAATGACCCACAATTGGGATGTGTCCAGTTGTTTCTTCATTATTCAACTCAGGGTAAACATGTTTGTCAAGTATAGTGCATAGGCGATGTTTTGTTCAATACCTACTCTTGAATGAGGAATGAATGAGTCACTGACATTCTTGAAGTGTCTTGAAGTTCACAAATTACTCTTACAGCTCATGCTTTATTAGTTTAAGGCAGGGGTCAGCAAATTACAGGGTGGGCTAAATCTGGCATACTGCCTGTTATTGTTTGGCCTTGAGCAAAGAATGGCTTTGCATTTTTAAATGGTGGGAAAAAATCAGAAGAGTATTTCATGACATGTGAAAATTATTTGAAAATCAAATCTTGGTGTCCATGAATAAAGTTTTATTGAAACATAGCCACACACTTTTGTTTACATATTGTCTATGGCTGCTTTTGACTATAACTGCTGAGTTAAGTAGTTGTGACGTAGACTATATGACATTCAAAGCCCAAAATATTTACAATTTGGTCTATTACAGAAAAAGCTTTCCCATTTCTGGTCCACGATATTCTAGATTCTGACCCGATTTTCTTAGAGGTAGATAGATTTCCAATTGCAAAATCAATGTAACATATTAGCACCTGCACTAGTTATTTTTTTGCTTTTTAGATTTTGTTAAGGTTTCCTTTTCTGTTTCATCTTACCTTTAGTAACATAAAGTGTGCCTTGTTTCATAAATTTAACATTGTTCTACATCTACAGTTAGTTTAAGGGTTTAAATTTAGTTCACTTATTAAAGCCTGGTTTTGATTGATTTAGAGGGTTAGTCAATTACAGACTAAGTCATTAGTTCAATCAGAACCAGCAGGAAAATTGACATAACCTAAACTCCCATTTCAATTCACTGATAGGCTAGAATCCTTTCTCTAAATGTTTTTCTAAAGCATTTTTAAATCCAGGCCATTTTAGACTCAGTTTTTTTCAAACTTATTTTTTATCCAAACAAAGATAAAACCATGATCAGTGATTGTTTCAGATACACTTTCATTTCCCATGTACTGGTCATAATTAACAATCTGAATTCACCAAGGAAATAAGTGTTCACCACGGACCCTCCTGGGGCCATAGGTGGGCATTCTTATTAAATAGAAGATGTCCAAAAGTCAAACTCCTTAATTTACCTTTGTGAGCACTACCACCTCCCACTGCCACATGCCTGTGGAGGGGATACTCAAGGAAGGCTTTTAGCCACTTTCTCCTGCATAAAAAGCAACCACATCCCTTTCATATAGCAATGGCCTCCAAATATGAGACTTGGTATGTACTTGCATTTACAGAGTAAAATAACACAATGATGTGTGTAAGCCAGGCAGGCCCACAATAGTCAGGTTTCTTTTGGCAGAGGCATTTTGACCAATGCCTTCAGACCATCTGATCCTTGACTGATGGGCCCTCACTGAGGCAGAAAATATTCAAGATTATTTGCCCTTGTGTTTTGAATTAAAACAAGTCCTTGCATAAAACAACTGTCTCATTCTCTTTTCTGTTGTAACACATATAATTAGATGTTCACATGTGTGAGATCCTTCCAGGCTTTTACCAAGCATTAATAAGCAATTTCCAGTGAGGAAAGACCCTCCCCCAATCATAAAGGGGATCATAATACAGCTGAGTGGAATGACATTAATACATAACTGTGAAGCCAGTCTAATTCATACTTTAAGATTAGTTTTAAACATTGATAACTTATTATTGATTACAATTCCCTTATGACCTCATGTTTAAGAATCACTGATATTGAGGGTTATACTCTCCTGGTTGAAAAGAAGTGCTTCAAGACCTGAGAAAGGACTTCCAAGGAACAAGAGAAGCGACACCCCTCTGCATGGACGGACAGCCCTGGATGCTCCACGACAATGAAGAACTCAGACTCTCCCGTGAGTATGTTCTTTAAAAAAGTGCATTTAGGGGAAGCTAATGTAAAATGCAATGAAATTCGGCTCTAATTTACATTGAAGGAAAATGGCCAATGCTGAGGAGTTAGCCCAGGTAACTTCACATATGGTTAACTACAGAGGCATGAGATATGGAACATTAGGACCTTCCAGAGTATACAAAATCTTTCGTGTGTCTACCATGTAAGCTGCTGTGTTCATCAGCATTATAGACTGTGACATTGCTCTTTCTCCCTTCTACATCCATTTTATGTGGGAAAGATTACCAGATGTATAATCTGGTGTTTTTTCCCCACACCATCAAGACCTACAATAATGGACTTTGTCTATTTAATAAAAATAAATAAATATGTGATTTAATAAGAAACAACACTAAAGTGATTAAAATATTTCTGTGTGCTTACACTTATCCTGCCATTAAAAATATGCTAGCTCCCTATAAACAAATGGGCCGTTACAGGCATAAAACAAACATTATTCAGCAAAATTTATTCAAGAGCTAAAATGACGGAAGGTATTAGGTTCATAAAAACGCTTAAGATTCTCTTTAAATCCCAATATTCCCTAACCACTCGTTTATAAAAAATACTCTAAGGTTTATAGAATTAGTCTGGTTCTATTAGTTGATCAAGTTACTTACACTGTCAACAATTCGAAATAATTCCCTCTCTGTGTGTTGGCTTGCGTGCAAATATGTTTCATTTATTTTAAAGTGTCTTTTTATATAGAAATCCAAGTTGCTGAAAATTTATCTTGTCATTACAATGGTGTGAAAATCAAATCAATCTTCATATAGGTTCTCTTACTCCTGCCGATCTCAAGTGACTAATGACACTTACAGCAAGATTTTGTAAAATGAAATCTCCTTAACTTTTCAGGAAGCAGTTCTTTTTTTTTTTTTAATGTTGATTTATTTTTGAGAGAGAGAAAGAAAGAGGGAGAGGCAGAGGGAGAGGAGGACAGAGGATCCAAAGCACTCTCTGCCCTGACAGCAAAGAGCCTATACGGAGTTTACACTCACAAACCGTGAGATAATGATCTGAGTGGAGATCAAGGATCTGATGCTTAACTTACTGAGCCACCAAGGTGCCCCCAGGAAACAGTTCTTTTTCTACACATATACCCATTTTGCCTCTTCTGAATACTTTTATAAATGTTCTAAGTTTAGGATGGTTCTCTTACCAATGAGGTCTTTCCTTACAAACTATATGTAAAAACATTTTTTAGAAAGTAAAATTACTAATTATTTAAAGGCAAAGAAATATTTTCTTTAGGAATGAAATCATATCCAATAGGTATATTATTTTTTAAAAGGAAAACAGCGGTGCCTGGGTGATTCAGTCAGTTAAATATCTGACTTCAGCTCAGGTCATGATCTCATGGTCTGTGGGTTAGAGCCCTGTGTTGAGCTCTGTGCTCACAACTCACAATCCTGGAGGCTGCTTCAGATTCTGACTCGCTTTCTCTGCCCCTCCCTTGCTTGTACTCTGTCTCTGTCTCTCTGTCTCTCTTTCTCTCTCAAAAAATAAACATCGAAATTAAAAATAAATTAGAAGAACAGAGAAAAGAAAACAGATTCTGATTTAGAATGATTGTAAACCAGCATATTCTTGCTGAGGACCTAAGGGTCTAATTATTTTATTTAAGTCATTAAATAATTATTTAGGTCATCTGTGACTCAGTGGCAACCTGAACATTTTTAAATAAAATGTAACCTTTCATGATTCTGTATCACCATATTGATTACCAATTATTGTTTGGCATAGCAAATGGTTAAGTTATAGGAAATCAGGCTATGTCAGTAAACATATTCTGGATATTATTTTTTAATTCAATCTACATAATAATAAAACAACTCATTATCACCCAAGTGCTTCCCATGCACCAGGCACCATGCTAATTGGAGATAGCCATTTTACAATAAAGGAGCTGTGGACTAAGAGAGGTTGGCTACTTATTATTTGCTTTCCTTTTCGTTAAAGAAGAGCATGGAGGGAAAAAGGTTGTTTTAGAAATGAATTTCCCATCTAGATAAATAAGGGGTTATTTTACAGAGTTCACTTAACATTCATACACACATTGCTAAATTTCCTGTCTGTATTACTTATTGAACATATAATTCATGCCAAACCTAAAGAAAAGATTTTCACTTTAAAAAAATTCTTACAAAAATTCTATAGGAAGAAATGATAGGTAAATTAGCACTTGAAAAAGGCCAAAGAAAATTATATATTGTATATAATTATGCCTCATTATGACCTCTGCACATTTTCCAGAAAAGTTAGGCATTAAAAACCACACACAACAGGAACACCTTAAAGGTCAGAGCCTGATGAAAGAAAAGCCTAATAGTTAATCATGAAGGATGAGATTTATGTTCTAGCAGGAACATACATTTTTATCATTACATTTTGCTTGATAAATACTTTAAAATGGGTAATATCCCTTCCATGTATTTTTTTCATATATGAAAGAGGTGAAGAGAGAAAATTCTATAAAGTATAATTTAAAATTTAGTTTAATTTAAATGTTGGCTTTGCCATGATTCCTAGCATTCTTTATGTGATTTTTCTTCACATGGGTCTTTTTCTCCCCAAAGTTATTTTAGCTTTAAGAGTAAATACGCAAGTCTCAGTTTCCAAAAAATTTATCTCAAAATTTTTATTTTCAAGAGATGTTTTCTAAGATAGCAGAATTCCTGAATCATATTTGTTGGATTTCACCCTGGCAACACACCAAACTATAAACGTTTAAAATAACTAATCCAATGTTTCTTTAATTTTTTATAATGAAATAACTTCAGATTTTACAAACTACTGTGAAAATTAAAAAAATATTCTTTAACCAGGTTTGCCTATTGTTAATATCTTACCCCATGTATTTTATCATTTCCTTTATTTTTGAAGTATATTAACATAAAATGTTATGTTAGTTTCATGTGCATAACGTATTGATTCAACAGTTTTATGCATTACTCAGTGCTTACCATGATAAGTATAGTCACCGTCTGTCACCATACAACATTATTAAAATATTATTCATTATATTCCCTGTACTTTAAATTTCATCTTCATGACTTATGTATTTTATAAGTAGAAGTTTGTGCCTCTTAATCCTCTTTATCTTTTCTACCCATCCCCCCATTCACCTCTCCTCTGGCAACCACCTGTTTGTACTCTGTATTTAAGAATCTTGCTTTTTTTGGCTCATTTTTGTTTAAATTCCACATATAAGTGAAATAATGCAGTATTTGTTTTTCTCTGACTTATTTCACTTAGCATAATTCCCTCTAGGTCCATCCATGTTGTCACAGATGGCAAGATCTCATTCTTTTTTATGGGCGAATAATATTCTATTGTATGTATATACCACATCTTCCTTATCCATTCATTTCTTGATGGAAACTTGGGCTGCTTCCATATTTTGGCTATTGTAAATAATGCTGCAGTAAACGGAGGGGCACATGTATCTTTTTTCATTAGTGTTTTTATTTTCTCTGGGCAAACACCCAGTTGTAATATTTCTGCTTTATCATTTTCTATCTATCCATCCATATTGTTTTCTGAACCAATTGAAAACAAGTGACATACATCATAGCCTTTAATCCCCAAATACTTCATTGTATTTTTCTTAATAGTGACACAGGTATATTCTCTTATATGACCATAGTATACTTATCAACTTCAAACATTTATATTGATACAATAGATTTATTGAATCAACTTTTCACATTCCAATGTTGTCAGTTTCTTTAATAATAACACTCATAGCATTATTTCCTTCTTCAGTACAATGGGGTAGGTATTGAATTTAGTTGTCCTATCTCTTTAGCCTCCTTTGATCTGGAAACATTTCTCCAACCTTTCTTTGTCTCTTTATGATGTTGATAATTATGAAGAATAGACCCTCACCCAACCTCTTTTAAAAATACATTATTCCTCATTTTGTATTTATCTTGTCTTTCTTTATGATCAGATTGAAGCCAGGCACTCTCAATAGGAATACTGGTGTTCTGTCCTTCTCAGGGTAACATATCTGGAAACACACAGTATCTGTCCAACTGTCCCCCATTAGTGATGTTAGTTTTGACCATTTTGTAGAGAAACACTTTAAAGCCAGCAAATATCCTGCTCTACCTAAAAATGTTCTTGTCTAATCTAATCCTTACCAAGATGGTTGCAAAATTATGATTTTCCAACTCTACCATTTATCAGTTGTCATTGGTATTCCTCTGTATTCCCTTGGCCTTGTAAGTCCACAATTTCATTGTCTTTGCTTTATCTGTCCTCTGTTTCTTTCCATAATAAGCATATATATGTATGCATGTATGTGTGTGTGTGTGTGTGTGTATTGTCTAGCACAAAAGAACATATTACTGTGTCTTTTCCTTTTTTTATATTTATTTAATACTGTCCCCTAGAATTCACTCCATATCATTTCATAAGGATCTTCCTCAGTATTTTCTGTAGCTATATGGCACTCACTGGTCACAACTGTTTTGAAGCCCTATTGTAACTACAAAAGATTTTGTGTGAAGATTAATTAACGAGAGATTTTTTTCAAGTAAAATGTTGGTGTAAATGGCCATATTTGCTCTGTTTATTTTCTAAGAGCATCTGTGTTTTGAATCCATCATTTCATGCTTCTCTTGATTTTCCTTTAGCAGTTATCCCTAACCCCCTGTCTTTTCTATGCCCACCAACAACGGGAAGCTTTTCCTAGGCCTAGAATCATGCTTAAATATCTGTGCTCATCAAAACCTTTCTCTCAAGGAATGTTACTTCTGTATACTGCACAAAGGCTCCCAGATGGGGAGACAAGTCAGGATAAAATACATCGAATATTCTGCTGGCCAAGTCATGGCCATACGCACATGGGAATATGTCTCCTCAGAGCAAGGGTCAAATTTTTGTCATTTTCAGAAAAGCTCTGTAGAGTCTGGCATCAGCTCTGTCCCCCATTCTTCTTCCCTATCATGGTACCATCATATCGCTCCAGCCTACACTATCTGAATTCTCAGAAACTTTATCCTATCATATCCTTCCCATTCATTCTCCCTCCGTAGTCTTATTTCTGCCTCCTCCACTCCTTTGAAACTGCTCAACCACAATTCCAAAGGAAATGATAATCCTACTGGACAGCAAAGAAGCTTCTGGAACTTGAAACCTTTCCCAAAAGCCACTTTTCTTTTGACTTCTGAAGCCTATAATCCTCTTCCTTATATCCTTGGTTTTTTTTTTTTAAGTTTATTATTTATTTTGAGAGAGAGAACGTGAGTTGAGGTAGGGTCAGAGAGAGAAGAGAGAAGGAATTCCAAACAGGTTCTGTTCTGTCAGCACAGAGCCCAACACAGGGCTTGATCTCATGAACTGTGAGATTATGACCTGAGCCGAAACCAAGAGTCGGATGCTTAAGTGACTGAGTCATTCAGGTGTCCCTACCTCCTCCATTTTGTCATGTGTCTCATTCCTGCTCTTTCTGCTAGATGTCTTTCTCCAGATTTCCTTCATAAGCTTTCTCTCTCTTTGCTCTGTATTGCTGAGTTATTTCCTACTTTCATAATTTCACCTCACTTCTAGGTGTAACTTTCCAGCAGCTCCTCGCTAACCTTGGCTTTCCTCAGGAATTCTGGGTCTTGTTTATTTTACTCAACTGTGTTTCCACCAGATATTTCACTTCAGAACCCATACTTTAAAACCAAACTTGTAATTTTTCACTCTTTTATATAATTCTCTGGCAGATAATGACATTAGCTTTTTCCTACTTGTTCAAGATTCAAACTTCAGAACAGCTTGATTTTATTCTCTCTCTTTAATTCCTCAAATGTGACTAGAAAAGTTATGGTGTTATTTCCTCCCCAGATTTTGAAACCCTATTTAGGTACTTTTCATTCCCATTGCCACCCTGATGCGAAGCCATATATATGTAAACTCATGGTTTATAGCAATAATTTTTTAATTTATTTTGGTGTCATTCATAGTGCTTATCAATTTCTCTCATACATTTGACTTAATCAAGTCCTTTGTGAGTATATAAATTTGTGCACTATTGGAGCTAAAGACCGTGCTTGTAAAATATAAGAGGTATGTTCTTGAAGGTGGTTTGGCAGCTATGAAATTCTATTTGGTTTACGGAAGTTT
This sequence comes from Hyaena hyaena, assembly GCF_003009895.1. Taxonomy (NCBI): domain Eukaryota; kingdom Metazoa; phylum Chordata; class Mammalia; order Carnivora; family Hyaenidae; genus Hyaena; species Hyaena hyaena. Next base: position 278,815 of record NW_024081647.1, read on the forward strand.
GTAAAAATGAAGATATCCAGTGCCCACCTGTATTCTGATCCAGTATACCTGGGGTAGATCCTAAGCATATGTATAACAAATACCCCAGTTTATTCTTTTGCAGGTATTACACTGACCACATTCTTCCAAATAGTCCCTAATCTAGTACCAACTCCCTGTTGAACAGATGGCATTTTCCATATGCATTTATACACTACCTACATCCAAAAGTGAAGTGTGATATGACGCAGCTTACAATAAAAAATCACAATTACATGGAAAATCATTAATACAATACAAGGCATGAGCCAATAAATAAAAACAATGAGGGAATAATTATTTGAAAATCCAGACTAAGTGAAAGTACTAAAACTAAAGCATAAAAATTCACCTGAAGCTTCTCAGCCATCAAGGTAAAGAAGAAGAAAACATGACCAAGAGTATTCTTCGTCTAATAAGAGGAAGTAACATTGTTGAACCTGGGCTTTGAGTGGAATTTGCCCACTGGTTCTTTCTTGGGGGACCACTGATAATACAGTTTAAATCTTTTTTTTTTTTTTTTTAAGAAGCCTGCATAGAGCTACTTCTTACAGTGAGCTTAGTTGAAAACTGAAAGCATTATATGGTATCATTTTGGAGAACTTTAAAAGGAGTGAATGGTGGATTCCTTCGATTATCTCTTCTAAGTATCGATAGTCTCAGCCAGGCTTTTGACTGAAGATGAATAATAGACAATTCACAATTGAAAATACTATCCTGTTTTCCTCATAGGCTGTCTACATTTCTGATTGAAAACAATCCAATGTGTGAATGACAAAGATGCTGTTTCCTTGTAAAGATAAAATGACTCGTCTGATATTTTTATTTGAATAGAAAATAACTTTACCTCTGGACAACAGTACTTTACCTCTGGACTAACTGAGTACTTTCAAACAGAACAAGGGCAATTCTCACAAAGCATTTCAGTATCTGCACAAATGAATGGCAATGACAGAATTCTCTACCATAAACACAAAAGAAATGGCCTGCCTTGGAAGATTTTAAGGATAAGAAGTGCCAAAGGTCTGTCTTGACCACAGAAGATCCTTAACATGACCTCAGTGAAATGTTTAATTTTGAGACCAACTGTATACTAAGAGTTAACCTGGTAAATCACAAACTCTGATCCTGAGGAAATACATATGGCAATCAGTTGAGCAGACCAGGTTAAAATTATCCATTTAGATGTCAAAGTGTGACTACCAACATTGATCATTTGGTTTTAGGAGAATTAATATTTAGTGACTTCCTGATATAAGTTAGCCAGTAGGTTGAATTACTTGTCAAAACCACTTCTTTGGCCATACAGGAAGGCATGTCATCAACACATGAGAAGTACTTGTCTTGCTGTGGGTAGGTCATCTAAAAACAACCAATTTGTTTAGTTATAAAATTAAAAGGAGGGCACTTGGGATCCATCCCCGTTTTATGCCATTTGAAATAGACATTTCATCTGTCAAAAATAGGGCCTTTTCTATCCATGTTAATTTGGGCCACATTATTCAGCAATAATGGCTCTAAGAAAGAATTATAAGCCTAGAATCTCTGTTGAGATCATACACTTAGGCCTCTTTATGGATTCAATGTCCATGATAAATCAATAAGTTCCCTGAAAATCTTAAAAGGCTTCTAACTGATTGAAAGACTGCATTTTATCTTCAGAAATATATTCTGCATGCTGATTTCTCCATTTGAATTATCCAAACTCTATTTTCAACCTATCCTCATGCCCCTTCTTACATACTCTTTCATAGTTACTTTAACATATATCTTATAGGTCCAACTAGCTTTCTGTAATACTGGATCACCCAAAGGCTTTAACAGCCATTCTATAAACACACAAATGCTCTCAATGTTTGTTTTAAAAAAAAAATGAATAAATAGTGGGTAAATGAATAAATGGATGAGTATTTCCTACTTTGGTGATGTTCAAAAATAGAGTTCCTAACCATACAATTTGGAGTAGGAGAAGGAAGAAGCAAAAAGTCACAGAAGGTGATGAATGTGATCTGTTTCTTTTATTTTAGCTCAAGAGGTCGTTTTGGCTTTCAGTCAAGAAAATTTGGAATCCTATCACTCTCAGATTTTCAAGATATAGATTTTTTTTAAAATGAGTGGGGTCCATCAGCACTTGTCATGAAGTTACAGACCTTGCCACATCAGTCAAGCCATTATAATGCTCCAGTTGGATTCCTCTAAGGTTCTTAAGGAAAATTTAAAGGCCATCCAGAGACTCTGAATTATGAGACTGTAAATTCCTTAAATTTTTTTCATTTCTCTTGTGGTTTTCATGTGCGTATCAGGGAGTTATCTTTAGCCTCCAAAAAGTTTTCAGTTGATGGATAATAACTCTTTATTTAGATACCAGCTCTTTTTCAGTACATTACACAAGCAGGTCAAGGATTTGTTGTATGTTTCACCTCATGACATACGTAAGAAATGATGATCTCACACTCTGGAATAAATGAAGGAGGCTGGTCGTCATGGTGATAGGCCCTCTGGGCCACCATGGGAGTTGACAGGATCCAACCTCAGCACAACAGTAACACTATATTCTGGTGTCTGACAAAATTAAGTTTGGGGAGCCCTGGTCTTCAAGTATAAAATACCAAATCTTAGAGAAGAAAGTGGTTATCAGGTCCAGGTTTTCATTCCCAGGTATTAGATTAAATGACTCTAAATATCCAAGATTGTGATTGTTTACCATACATTGGAAGACTGAAGTTTCTTCAAAGACCATTCTGCTGCAAGAATATCATTCCTGTACAGTCATTATGTCGGCCACCTTACTCTCTGCTATTTATAGTCAGCTCCTTTATCTTCCCATAAGTAAAAGTCCACATTCTCCTAAAAACTATCCTTCAAAACCTTGAATAAGTCACATGTCAGTCTCTTAAGGTAAATAAGGTCAATCTTTTCTATATCTTTTCTCAGAGTTGGTTTCCTCTTTTCTCAATATTTATTTTATCTTCTTTTTAAATTTTGGTTTTTTGAATTCACTGTGATTTCTCCACATTTTAAAAAAATACAGATATAAAAAAGTGACAAATCATTCCAGAAACATTTGACCATCACTGCCCTATGCTATTCACCTCTTACTGTGGTCCATTAACATTCTTATGTATTATTTCATTCCAGGTATAGTCAATTGATCCCATTTACATTTACTCTTAACAAAGAGATGAAAAAGTGTGGACAAGAGACTCAAATAATAAAATTATAAATATTAATATTAATTATAGCTGTTGTTGAGTAAAACATTATATACTTAGTAGTTCTTAACAAATGTTATCTTATTTAATTCTTACAACAACCTAAGGGATAGAATATATTAGTATTTCCATTTTATAGATGAGGAAACTGAGGCTCGGGGAATTATATAGATTGCTCTTGAATTCAAACAGATTAATTCCTTGACCACTGCTACTTACTGTTTCTGAGACTCCCAATTCAGAATAATAATGGTTAGACCAATTTGCATTACGTACATTCTTTGGGTTCTTTCTGTAGCTACCCTTCTGTAGAGACCAATTCACATTAAAAGCTGACCTATAGTTCAAATTTTATTACCTCTTTAAGAGGACCAAGTATAACTTCAAAAGAATTAATGTTTCTCAAAATCTGCTTTTAAACGTATTTTTTCTAATCCATTATGATTATGTGTTTTTTTTAATTGAGGTATATTTGACATATATTAGGTGTATAACATAATGATTCAATATTCGTATATACTGTCACATGATCAGGGCAATAAGTCTACTTAACATTAGTCACCATGCATAGTTAAAAATTTTTCTTGTAAGGAAAACTTCCAAGGTATACTCTTTTAGCAACTTTCAAACATCCAGTACATTATTAACTATAGTCACCATGCTTTATATTACATCCTTGTGACATTATTTTATAACTGAAAGTTGGTACCTTTGACTCCTATTTTATCCTCTCCTTAACCCCAACTCCTGCCTCTGGCAACCACCAGTTTATCTCTGTATCTGTGATAAACCTTGTTTTTGTTTCTTAGCTTCCACAAATAAGGGAGATCATACAGTATGCTCTTTCTCTGTCAGACTTACTTCCCCTACTATGATGTCCTTAGTGTCCATCCATGTTGTTACAAGTGGTAGGATTTCCTTCCTTTTTATGGCTGAGTAATATTCTAACACACACACACACACACACACACACACACACACACACACACCTTTTCTAGTGTTTTTGTTTTCTTCAGATAAATATCCAGAGCAGATCATATAGATCATATGGTAGTTCTATTTTTAATATTTTGAGGGATCTTCATATCATTTTTCAGGGTGGCTGCACTAATTTACATTCCCACCAACAGTGTACAAGTGTTCCTTTTTCTCCATATCCTCACCAACATTTGCTATTTCTTCTTTTGATGATAGCCATTTTAACAGGTGTGAAGTGATATATAATCATGTTACTTTTTGAAAAAACGTTACTTATTAAGCAGATAGTTGTATAGCATTAACCATGTGTCTAAATATTCTTCTAGATGTTTTATAAATATGAGCCCATATAGACCTATAAAATAGGCACTATTTTAAATATGGAGAAACTGAAAGAAAAAATAATTTCCCTTAGTCGCAGAAACAGTATGGAAATACAGCTGGGATCTGAACCTATGAATCAGAGATGAAGCACTTAACTGTTCTCCAACCCTCTATTGCTTTGCTGACCAATATGTTTTTTATATAGTGAATGATGACTATTTTAAGTCTATTACTGAATTTAAAACCATAAGGTTTGTGTGTGTTGATAAACGTGTGTAGGCAGACATATGTGTACAGATACACCTTTTGAAAATTTAAATGGAAATGAAAACAAGCCCTCTTACTCAGAGATGGTTTTATTTATAGTTGCATTAGCCAAGAAACCTATGGTCAAACATACATACAAACCTCACGTTTCAAAGCTTCCAGTGCAGTAACATAAATAGGAAGTCACCAAAACCTCTCTCATAGTTTGGGATACCTGAGTTTTCAAGCGGGTCCAAATTTTGCATCTTGACTCCATTCCAAGCAGCAGAGCTAAGACAGTATTGAGAGCTCTGAAAATTATCCTGGACTTAGCCATCCTCAATGCAAACTGAAAGGTCTTGAACATTTTTCAACCTTGAACCTCTAAAGGTGTTAGTTCTACCTCTGCTCCCATCGTTGGAAAGAATATTATTCAGTTATGACCTATCAGTCATTTTTTAATGGCAACTGCATAAATATATCACAATTATTTTTCATCCTTGAATGTTGGCCACTGTACCTCATAAAAAGGCTGATCAATTTAAACAAGGAATTCTATCACACAATAAATACCCTCTCTGTGGTTAATTTTAAATAACCTGATTTGGAAGGTATTTGGGAGTTCCCTACTACCTAATTTCACTCTAAGAGGCTTGGGACATTTTGACCTTTTGTGAAATCAGCATATATTTCAATTTTGTGAAAGAAAAGAAGAAATGTTCTGTCTTCTAGCTTATGTTTGATACGCATAACTGCTCCTAAAACAAGACCTTACCAGTCAGACACCAAGTGGACTTTTAACAGATACTATATAAAAATAAAGGCATTGACCAGGCCAGCAGTAAATCGCATTGGGAAGATTGCTAAAAAGAGGACAAACATGATATGTTTTGGACATCTACATAATAGAGGAAGAGTTCTGAGCATTAAAACTGCAGGGCCTCTGAATCCCAGCTCTGCCACTTTCCATTTGTATGTCTTTTGGCAAATTACTCATCCTTTCAAAGCCTCAGATCCTTGATTGTATAATGAGGATGCAAATAATTTGTAAAATTGCTTTGAATATGATAGATAATGTCTTAGCCCAGTTGCTGGCTCTTTGTAGATGTGTGTGTATGTGTATATAAATATAGTTTTCTTAAGATCTTATGATCTTATTTACAATTTGATATGGGGAAATTAACAAAGAAAACAAGGAAATGCTTCAGGTGTCATCAAAATGACTAAAAGGAGGCCCTGGCTCCCTTTATGAGCCCAAAAGCTGGATGCTCTGTTTTAAAGTGTCTAATATTGGGTCACCAACACATACTCATCCGAATACTACAGGCAATAATGTGGAGCCATATGTTTGCTCCATTTTCCTGGTTCATCGTGAAATATCTTACTTGAAACAAAAACAAAAGTACACAACTTCAATTACTAGCTAGGTTTCCATGATGCAGACACACTTATCCAAAGTAGGGTCATCCTGCACAGGCTTACAGCTGCACATGCTGCCATAGGCAGTGTGTGTAGTCTGTGTACACGTTCCCAGATGTAGCACACTGTGATAAATTCTATCTTGACAAAGAAAATACACTTATTCAAAGCAAGTTTGGAAACAATATTTCAGGAGCCTAACCCTTCTTTAATCATATACTTTGATGGAAGAATGTACTTATGCACATCAGCTCAGCTCAATTCCTTCCAGAAGGACTGACATCTTAAACTGCACTAAACAATGAATCACCTTGTCAAATAAAGTGCAAAATGGAAAACCTGTTACCAAACTCATCTGATATAATGACATTTACAACAACATGTTTGAAGTGATAAACCGACAATAATAATTATATTTCCTTTAGACTTTGATTTTACTTTGAAAGTTCGATGCAATCATACTTTCTTCCTTCAAGAATTTTACACCCCGACATTTGATTTCTGAAACTTCAAACCTTCTATGAACATGCAAATCACAGTTGACATTAAAAGAAGCACTCTCAGCTCTCTTTCAGGAGCCTGGAATAATGATGACGATGATGATGCCAACAATGGATAAGTATAGGAGACTTTGCCTGTAATTCAAGGTTGATGGAAGCATTTCAGTTCTGAAATGACAAATAGAGCACTTTTCTCTCCCTAACAACAAGACCCTGCAGATGAATGAGAATAAAAGCAGAATTAAGGGCTTGCAAAATACCCAGATACATAGGGTTTTTGCACATAGTAGACACTTAATTGTTAGTAAATAAATAACCATGCAGTAGTCCATATAGTGTTCTGAGCTTTTAGAATGGGCTTTTAATTACCATCACAGAACAGGCTGGGCTTTTCTTCTGCCGTGAGTTTAGGCCTTGCACACATCCGTGGCTTCCTCTGCTGCCCTAGAATCCTCCTGGGTCAATAGGCTACCCCACCAGCCCCTGGGCCGCTGCCCTGCTTCCTTCTGGGGTGGCCAAGCCCTGGACTCTTTCCTACATTCCCAAATTCTTGCTGCTTTAGCAATTGTGTTCAAAGCCTACAGCTCATACTCGCTAGCATTCTCCATCCATTTTGCTGTTTTCAGTAGCACTGGCTCAAAGTTCAGTGGGGAAAAATATTAATATATTTTACTAAAATGAGATTTTGTATACTCATTGAAGGTACCAGTTACCCATGCTCTATCGTGTAAAAATGGAGATTTCTTTCTAGACATAACCATTTTAGGTGCTCTACTGAACATAAAAATGGTATATCTTAAGTCTGGAAAGTTGTAATCTTACATAAGTGAAGGACATGCTATACACATGTATTTTTCTTTGTGACTCCTCAAATCTTATATGTCCTCTCACAAGAGATAGTAAGCTGTAATATTCCAGACTTAAATTATGAACATGTTTATTATATTACTTATTTGATGTTGGGGCACCTGGGTGGCTCAGTTAAGCATCTGACTCTTGATTTCAGCTCAGGTCATGATCTCCTGGTTTATGAGTTTAAGTCCCACACCAGGCTCTGTGCTGATAGCATGGAGCCTGCTTGGGATTCTCTCTCCTTCTCTCTCTGCCCCTCCCCTGTTCGCTCTCAAAATAAATAAATAACCATTAAAAACATTACTTGTTTGAAATGGTTAGCACACAATTGCATCAACCAACAGATGGCAAATTGCTAGTGGTCTGTGTGCTGTTCTGCTAATGCTATCACCATCTCTTCCAAGTGGTAGCCCTCCACAAGTGGGTTAATGTTAAAATGAATATAAATATTTAAATAAAGGATATCCTGGCTTTACAAAAAATACCAAAAGGCAGTTTGACAGTCTTTCAAAAAGTTTGACAGTCTTCTAAAAGAGGAGATTTCTAAAGCAGCTTGAATCATGTCAGACCTGACACAAAATAAACCCACAGCTCGTATTTGTTAAATGAACAAATGAGGAATAACGGGGAGATGTTTAATATTAGGAATGTGAGACAGTCCCACAGTGTAAAACTCAAAGGAAAATGGTCCTGCTGATAAATGAACAAATCAGGGTGCCATGAAACCACAACAAAGACCACTGTGATGGCTCATGACATGGCAGTGACCTCATATATGTCTCTAATACGTACACTATCTCTATTACCTTGCAAGGTGTTTCTTTCTTATGAACCCATTCCACAGATGAATATAAACCACTTTTCTGAGGTCAAACAGCAATAATGAGGCTGAGCCAAGATCTGAAGTCAAGCTTGTCCCTTCCAGAGCCTATTATTTTCCCACTCCCCTGCACTGTCCTGCTTGTCACCCGAAGTCCATAAAACCAATGAAAGCCAGCACAGGGAGGGTGGGGAAAAGATATCAGGCTCACAGCATTTCAGACTCATTATAGGCAATGAAGATTTGGTGTCGTAAGGTCAGTTAGGAGAAGGGACTACGATTTTGTTGATTCTAAAAATGAAACTTTTCTACATACCCATGCATATGACTCTAGTCAATTTTTAAAAAATTCTTTTGACCCAAAGTGTAGAATAACACTTGCCCATTCTTTGAAAACAATACGAGATGATTGGTGGCCACATGCTGAAACAGTTATCTTCCCCCGGCTCTCCACATCATTATTTGTAAAATCATTGACAAGGGGAAAGTGATAAAGACTCCATATCGTGCAAGATACTGCTGCATTCAAATAGCTTTGTCCCTTTCTTGAAAAATCAGGCAGGAAAACTGGCTAATTGGAGGGCCAGCAAGCCCATGAAGCCTACATAATGAATTCCAGGGACAAGGACACATCAGGGTTCACATTCTAGTTATTGACTTTACTAGTAAAGAAATTGGGAGGCTGTCTGTCTTATGTGTGGCGTCCACAGGAGCAAGAGCTTTGTGTAGCCTGCCAATATCATACGCGTAGAATCTGGGCTAATGTATGTATTAATTTAACTTTCGCTAGAATTGCTGTTCAACTTTTTTCTTTTAAATGATTCACTGCTTTATGAAATGAAAAATCTATACAATGTAACAAAGACTCTATGACAATTAGTGCCATATGCTCTTTTTAAATCCTCTTTTGGAAACTGAATTTTTCATGGTTCAGATACTGTTCCAATAATTAATTTGAAAATTTGCCATATTTTTCTGAATTAGTGTTCTTCATTTTTCTCCAGGGAAGAAGGTGAGGAACTGAAAACCACTTACTTTTATAGCAACCTGGTTGAAACCACAAGTTAAATGATAGCAATAGCAATCATACTTTTGTGTCTCTCTCCAGACCAGTCATGTTCAACGGTAGCCATTCAGCAGCCTCAGCCTGTGTAGTTCAGCCACTGAGAAAAGAATGTGAACATTAGGCATTGGTGGTGTGCACAGATTTTGGAAGATGTGTCCAGAATGTCCATAGGTACTTCTAAATATCACAAGCACTAATTGAATCTATTAAAGTTCAAGCTCAAGTCAATTCACCAACTTAAAAAACATTTCTAGGGCACCTACTGTGTTAGGCTGGATGCTAAACACTGAAGATATAAAAATTCCGCAATTCATGATCATGGAAATCAACTCACATTTGATCCTTTCACTAGTGCTGTTGATTCTGCATGCAAAAAAATCGATTACTCTCTCCATTTCTTTTGCAAGAGTCCAAGCCACCATCATTTCTTGCTTGTACTACTCTAGTCTTCATTCATCCATCCATCTCCCAGTCTACTCTGCAAGCAATTATTGGGCACCCACTCTGTGCCAGATGCTTTTTTGGGGGCTCAGGAGACACTATTCCCTAGTGTCCCTCAGTGTCCCTATTCCCACGGAGCATTATTCTAAAGAAGGAATACAGAAAATTGTAAAAAGAAGAGAAAACCAGTCAGTGATTAGTATACTAATGATAATAAAACAGGGTTCTGTTGTCAGAGACAATGACAGTAAGTAGAGAGGCATTAAATTTTTTTTGGGTCTTCACATTCAGACAAAATATGCTTTTTTGTCTTTGATTTTAGAAATTGGAAGACAAAATAGCTGAATGCCTACCTCAAGGTTGTTTTCAGCATCCTAAACTTGTCATTAATCATGTAGGGTAATCACGTAGGGTCCCAATCAAAATAACAGCATCAATGTTACAAACAAGATATATCATTAGGATTTATTGTTAATGTCTGAGTGTTCATTTTCAACTACAGTTAAGCATTCTAGATATAATTTGGGGTAAAAATCTAATTTATGCTTTGAAGTCCACAAAGAGTCTGTCAAAATAAAAATATATATTTGTTGTCACAAGAATAACTGCTATACTATCTGATGATTGTGAAAGCTATTGTTTTTATTTATGTATAAACACAATTGTGAAGAACTTCCAACCGTTAGATAAGTAAGGAAATAGATTAGCAGGTTAAAAAAATTTTAAGGTATATATTTACCTGTCAATTATCAAACTCTGTTTAGGTTGTAAATTTGAGAAAATATCCTCTTTGGTAATTCTTTGCATCTTGTTAAGATGAATTAAAGATAGTATGCCAAGTTTCATACTCAAAAATTTCCTAATAAGGTGGAATTCTAAAAAGCGTGCTTCATGTCACCCATGGTGAGCCACCATTAGTGCAGTCGTAGCTGCAGAGTACAAAGAGCATGAAGACAAGGAGAGACTATCAGAGAAAAATCAGGAAACCCAAAGTGATCTATCTTCCTCCTCTATTGAAGTTACTAGTGGCTGGCAGTGCTGAAAAATTGTTTCATTTATTTTTTTAATCCAGATGTTCTTTTTATAATGAACTAAATATTGAATTTAACACTTAGCAATTCAGCATTTATCCAAAAAATGGAATTAGGGATGCGTTTAGGAAGAACCAAGACGGGCCTCTCTGAGAAGGTGACTAAGCTGTGACTTGAACAAGACTGAGTCATTCAGGCAGTGAGTACTCTAGGTGAGGAGTACTGAAGGCAGGGAAAACAGATAAGGCAAAGGCCCATAGGAAGCAACCAGCATATCACATGTGAGAGGAAGAAGGATGTGGCTGGAGAACAGGAGGGAAAGAAACCCAGTGAGAACTGAGTGGTGGGCAGGAGCCAGGTGCTAGATCTTGTCTTCTACCCTCTCCCCCCTCCGTTGCCATCCTGCCTCCCAGACTCCTTTCTTCCTTTCTTTTTTTTTTTTTTTAAATGTTTTATTTCTGAGAGAGAGAAAGAGAGACAGCATGAGCAGGCGAAGGTCAGAGAGAAAGGGAGACACAGAATCTGAAGAAGGCTCCAGGCCCTGAGCTAGCTGTCAGCACAGAGCCCGATGCGGGGCTAAAACCCACCAACCGTGAGATCATGACCTGAGCCGAAGTCGGACACTCAACCAACTGAGCCACCCAGGCACCCCTCCCAGACCCCTTTTATTCCACTGTCAGTGTTTGGCAGGATGGTCTTTTTGCAGGATAATTACATGTTCTCACTCCACTGCTAGGCATCCTTCTATGGTTTCTCACAGCACATAGAATGCTACCCAAGCTCTACTGCCAAGTCTCTAAGACTGGCCCTTGTAGATTTCTCTCAGCAGATCTCAGAGCTGTCGCTCCTTCATTTAGTAACTTCTAGCCCCTTCAATCTTCCCACTCACACATAAGATCTGTTAAATCTGACCTGTGGTGCATACTACACCTTTACCAGGATCCCTTCCCTTTAGGTATCTGCATAATAACTAACCCTTTTCTCAGGTCTCAACCTCACCTTTCAGAGGTCTTCTCTTATGGAAACAACTACCAAAATCAGGTCTCCTTCCCCACTGCTCCCTGCTAATATCCCCCATCAGTTATTTTCTCCTTGAATTTCATTTCCTATTTATTGAGCCTCTTCCCTACTAAACTGAAAGCTACATGAGTGTTTGTGTTTGGTTCATGTTCTTTACTGTTAGAGCCTCAGCATCTAGCATGATGCCCAGAAGTGGTAGGCCGTTAGTAAATATCCATTGAATAGACAAGAGAAAATTAACAGTAAAGAAAATGGTGATCCTTTAAGTTACAGCCCAGTAGGGGAATAAACAAATAAAATAATAATAACACATAAAATGAATAGCTTCCACTCTTAAACCATTCATTATATGCCACACGTATAGTGTGCTCAATGTTTTATTTCATTTATTGCCCACAACAAATCTAGGACCAAGATGATACTCTCCCTGTGTATTTTTTAAAAACAGCTAAGAAACTAGAAGCTCATACAAGAAAAATACCTTTACCCAAAGTCATTATTGGTAAGTGGTAGAATGAGGGACTGGTCATGGAAAGCCTTGAATTCCATATGCAGAATGAAGACTCTAGTTGACATCTGGGAGGTACTAAAGGTGTTTTGAGCAAAGTAAAACAATTCTTGAAATGTTTTATGGGTAGGAGTTTTCATTCTCAGAATTATAATAGATCATTTGTGATTTTTAGCTCTGTGAAACCTAAATAGAGCTGATATTTGATTTCCCTCCGATCTTTGCCTGAGGTCTATATTTTTTTAAATATAATTTATTGTCAAATTGGCTAACATACAGTGTGTAAAGTGTGTTCTTGGTTTTGGGGGTAGATTCCGGTGGTTCATTGCTTGCATACAATACCCAGTGCTCATCCCAACCAGTGCCTTCCTTAGTGCCCATCACCGATTTCCCCCTCTCCCCTCGACTCCCCCCCCATTAACCCTCAGATTGTTCCCTGTATTTAAGAATCTTTTATGGTTTGCCTCCCTCCTTCTCTGTAACTATTTTTTCCCCTTGCCTTCCCCCATGGTCTTCTGTTAAGTTTCTCAAGATCCACATATAAGTGAAAACTTATGATATATGTGTTTCTCTGCCTAACTTATTTCACTCAGCATAATACCTTCTAGTTCAATTCACATTGCTGCAAATGGCAGGATTTCATTCTTTTTCATTGTCAAGTAGTATTCCCTCATATATATAAACCACATCTTCTTGATCCATTCATCATTTTATGGACATTTGGGCTCCTTCCATAGTTTGGCTATTGTTGAAAGCACTGCTATAAACATTGGGGTACATGTGCCCTTATGAATCAGCACCCTTTTATCCTTTGGATAAATTCATGGCAGTGCTATTGCTTGTTCCTAGGGTAGTTCTATTTTTAATTTTTTGAGGAACCTCCATAGTTTTCCAGAGCAGCTGCACCAGTTTGCATTCCCACCAACAGTGCAAGAGGATGCCCATTTCCCCACATCCTTGCCAACATCTGTTGTTTCCTGAGTTGTTCATTTTAGCCACTCTGACTGGTATGAGGTGGTATCTCAGTGTGGATTTAATTTGTATTACCCTGATGATGAGTGACAATGAGCAACAATTCATGTATCTATTGGCCATCTGGATGTCTTCTTTGGAAAAGTGTCTATTCATGTCTTCTGCCCATTTCTTCATTGGATTATTTGTTTTTTGGGTGTTGAGTTCCACTCCCTCAATTAAAGAAAACTAGGTTGACTTTTAGGATGTGGAATGCTCCTCTGACATACAAATTATCACAAGGACAATTAAAATGATAAAATCTTAGAGTAAATGTGAAATAAAGTCAAATATAATTTCTCCTGAATATTTATAATTATTTTTAAAGATAGTATCATGTACTGTGTAAAAATTCATGAACTCTAATTTTCAAGAAAGAAAATAGCACAATTACAATAAGTCCTACCTAAATGCTTTTTTAAACACACTATTATTTATTCCAAATTTTTAATATGTAGTATTTTCAGTGTGCCTGGTTTGGTTCAATCCTGTTAAACAAAAAAATTCTGCAAAATGTATTTCTTCATGTGACTAGATCTATTTCCATGCTGTAAAGAAGCAAATTATGTATGTACGTGCTTCTTTCTTCTCATGGATGACTATAAAGTCAGGGCCAAAATGTATCCTTGAGCAACAAAATAATTTGAGGCTACACAATTAAACAACCATTTTGCCAAGACTTTAGAAAAAAGTAATAAGGGAGCATGCAAGCACAAAATAAATTGACTTTCAAGCTGTAAGGACTGATTTGGAAAATTTTAAAGAAAGGCACAATTCACTTATAGGTATATGACTCTTTTCCCTTAAAAATTTATTTTAATAATTTTTGTATGTCATTACATAGTCATCACCTTTCTTTTTATTATATTTCCTACTGTACATTACATCCCCATGTCTTATTTCTTTTAAAACTGAAAAACTGACCTCTTAATCCTCATTTCTTCCATCCTCCCCACCTCCCTGTTCGTTCTCCACCAGTATATTTCTGTTTTGTTTTATTTCATGTACTTGTTTTTTATTTATTTTTTTTAAATATGTTTATTTATTATGAGAGAGAGAGGGAGAGAGAGAATCCCAAGCAGCCTTCACACTGTCAACACAGAGCCCAAATCGGGGTTCCAGCTCAAGTGAGATCATGACCTGCGCCTAAATCAAGAGTCAGATGCTTAACCGACTGAGCCACCCAGGGGCCCCATCATTTACTTGCTTTTTAGATTCCACATATAAGTGAAATCCTGTTGCATATAATAAATATGTACTTCTTGAGTGTGAGGCTCTGTCATTATGTCTTTAACAAAGCTTCCTTTTGTATATCAAAACTTTTGTTCAAGATACTTTTTAGTTTTTTAGTTTTAATAATGAAAAAAAATCCCACTGGAGTAAAAATCTTTTAAAATAAGCAGCTTCATTCAGATGTAATATACTTACAATAAAATGCACCCATTTTACATTGCATTTCAAGGAATTTTTTAAAAAATTATATGCCCTACATCCACTATTACAATTAAAATACAGAATCTTTCAATAATAGAAAGTATCCCTTTGTGCCCCCCTCCTTCTGTGGCCTAGGCAACATCAATATGTCAATATAGTTGGGTTGTGCCTGTGTCTTTCATATAAATAGAGTCACGCAGTATGTGTGCTTTTGGATTGGCATTTTTTTACTCATCATAATGTTTTTCATATGTATCCACATTGTTGTCTATGGTGGAAGTTCATTACTTGTTATTGTTGAGGAGTATTCTATTGAATGGATTTACCACTATTGGTTTATTCTATTTCCCTTTGAAATATTTGGGTTGCACTATGTTTTGGCTATTTTGAGGAAACCTGTTATGAACATTTGTGTACAAATTTTCCTCTGAAGATGCTTTCATTCCAAATACCTAGCATTGGGGTTTCTGGGTTATACAGTGAGTGCAAAACTTAAAAAAAAATTTTTTTTAATGTTTATTTATTCTTGAGAGAGAGACAGAGTATGAGTGGGGGAGGGGCAAAGAGAGAGGGTGACACAGAATCTGAAGCAGGCTCCAGGATCTGAGCTGTCAACACAGAGCCCAATGTGGGGCTCGAACTTATGAACCGTAAGATCATGACGTGAGCTGAAGTGCATGCTTAACTGATTGAGCCACCTTGGTGCCTCAAGTGAGTGCTTAACTTAAAGAAAAGAAAAAAAACAACACCAAACTGTTTTTCCAAAGTAATATTCCATTGAACATTCCCACCAACAGTGCATCAGAGTTCCACTTGCTTCAAATCCTTGCCAACACTTGGTACTGCCAATCTTTTTAATACTAGCCATATGAATGTGTTGTGGAATCTCACTATGACTTTAATTTGCATTTCCCTAATGACTTAAGATGTTGAGGTTTTTCATATGCTTATTTGCCATCTGTATATCTTCTTTGCTGAGGTGTCTTTTCCAATCTTTTGCCCGTATTTAAAATGCATTTTCTCTTTATTGAGTTTTAAGACTTTCTTTATATCTCCCAAACACAAGTCTTTTTATCAGATATATTTAGTGCAAATCTTTTATTACAATTTGTAACTTGTCTTTCCATTTCTTAACGGTATATTTTGAATATCAAAAGTTTTAAATGTAATGAAATTTATATTTTTCTTTAATGACTTGTAGTTTTTGTGTCCTATCCAAAAATTCCTACCAACAGTAGGTCAATAAACTTTGCTAATTGATTAAGTGAAAATGAATAATATCTTGGTATTTTCTGAGATTAAAATATACTCAAACTCTATTACTCCACAGGGCTATTGTGAGGCTTAAAGGAGATCCATGCAGAGTAATTAGCCTGATTACTGGATGCACTACTATTTAACACATGTTAACTTTTATTATGGTTATGTTTGTCAGAAATGTGTATTTCTTTTTTGTAAATTCCTTTACACACAAAATTTTAAGAACTATGTAAGCAGGAAACAACCCTTTCCCCATTTTCATTCCTATTTTGTCCCCTAGTAATAGCATTTTGTCTTTCAATTTTTTCTCATTTTATTTTCTTCTGTGATTCCCACCTCCCCTGTGATTTTCAGTTTTGGAAGGTCCTTTTTCATCCAGAATCTGTTCTATACATAAGAATTTAATTATGATACAAGGGGTACTACAAAATAATGGGGAAAATCAGGCACCTGGGTGGTTCAGTGGGTTGAGAATTGGACTTAGGCTTAGGGCATGATCTTGTGGTTTGTGGGTTGAGCCCCACTTGGAACTCTGTGCTGAGAGCTCAGGGCCTGGAGTCTGCTTTGGATTCTCTGTCTCCCTCTCTCTCTATCCCTCCCCTGCTCATGCTCTGTCTCTCAAAAATAAATAAACGTTAAGAAAAAAGATGGGGAAAAGAAATCAATAAGCTGGGGACTACTACATGCTCTGTCTCTGTCTCAAAAATAAATAAACATTAAAAATTGTTCTAAAAATTAAAAATAAATAAAACTTATGAAAAATAAATAAACTAATTAAATAAAATACATTGCTGGTGAATTAAGGATCTAAAGTTAACAATGGGGCAAAAGTAAAATAAACAGGAGTATGGCATCCCACCACCTTTGCCATGGGCTATTGGTCAGAAGCAAGTCCTACATCCCAGCCACCTTGGGGGAAGAGACTGAAAAGGTCATGGTTCAGCCAAGGTCACCTTAGCGTGTATCGGCCACAACTCTTGATGTGTGCTAATATTGATGAATCTCAAATTCATTATCCTGAGTGGGAAAAAAAAATAAAAACAAAAGCAAGCAGTTACTTTGATTCTATTTACGTAAGTTATAGAAAATGCAAACTAATCTCTAGTGATTTGTTCTCCTCCAAGTACAACCTGAAAACTCAAGGGAGTTAATACTTTCTGTGGAGAATCTGAGGCCAGTAGGTGATGGCCCCATTGGACAAATGCACCTACCCTTTACCTTGCATCGTTCCACTCTGCCCTCACTTCTGCCCCCAGGAAGATGTGGGATTAATACAGGGATTGCACATAGGCTTTCTTCCTGGAGCTCTGCTTTCTGGGGAACCCAGGCTAAGGCACTACTTTAAAGAAAATGTTTTTCTAGTATTATTATCCACAAGAGACATTCATAAACTACTCTGTTACCATGTATAGATATTAATGCGCTAGAACATGGCATACTCTCCAGTCACCCCTCTCTGGCTGCCTGGCGAGTGGTGAGAAATCCATATGAGGCATGAAGGCAAGTATCTGGTAAATTCTGATGTTGGCATAATTTTTTCTTAGTTGGCATAACCTTCCAGGTGTGGCCAACACTATGTGGCTATTTTCTTTCTTCCTGTCTTTTTTTTTTTTAATCTCCTTTTCATAAAGCAAACAAAAAAGTGTACTAAAACCAAAATGCTTTCATCAAGTCAGAGTGAGATCTTCCTCAGTGTCTTAGTGTGCCACAGAACTTCACATCTTCAGATCACTATATTTGGCCTCTTCTCTTGCTGTTGCCTAAAGGACATAGAAAACATTTGATGATTAAAATTGCTCAGCCACAGCTATGTATGAGAAAGTAGCCCAAACGCCAGTCTCCAGAAACAACAAACCTAATGATGTGGTGCCACAGTGAGTTTACAGACAAAGCTTCATCCTCATCTTCCCTGGAATTGACCTGACTAAAACTCTACGAACACATTGTAATTCAGTGCCACATCCCACTAATGTTGGAAGGTCCCTGCATGTTGTGACTGGAGTCACACAAAATCTGTCTTTCCTCCAAAAGCTATTTCATTACCTTGCTAAGTTTCTTGAAATTCTCTGGAGTTTCTTCTTTAGTGTAATATATATCTGTCAACAGACCTTGTTACATTGAAGTCTGTTATCTTGTAGTGCTCAAACCTTAATTAGTGTATTAGAATAGATTTGTTTACCAGTTTGTGAGAGAACTTTACTTTCAAGAAGTAGTACACAGGAAAGGAAAATTTGAGGCAGGGGGGCATTTGATAAAGACTCCAGGAAGGGTCTGGAAAATGGGAGGGCACTGTGTAGATTAGGATAAGGTAGGTTGGTGTGTAAGATAGACCCCCAAAGCTTTGAAGCATCAGAACAAGGGTCATTTCTTGTTTACAAAACAGTCCACATTGTCCCACATGGTCTTCTAGGGACTAAGTGGCAATACCATCTTCAACACAGAACTTAAAAGGTCGCTCTGAGGGTTTTATCCAAATAAGGCATAAAGAGAAAATAGCATGGAGCACACTTGGGAAGTTTTATGAGCCAGATTTTAAGTTACATTCCACCAGACAGAACCAAATCACATGGCCTACCTATCCTCTAGTCTAGCTGTGTGCAGAGGAAGTTGAGAAAGTGCATTCTAGCAAACAATTAACAATCCATGAGAACCCAAGGACTGAATGGATCTTGGCTTCCAAGTTTAGGTATTTTTGAGACAACTGGAAGTCAGATGGGAGATGAAGTTCAACATTAGCTATCTACTGCTCTGTAAAAAATCACTACAACCTTTAATACCTTTAATACATTAAAATAATACAATTTGTTTTTTGTTTCTGTGAGTCAGGAATTCTGGACTCACTCGCTAGGCAGCTCTAGCTCAGGGTATCCTGTGAAGTTAATTTGGGTAGTGGCTGGGGCTGTAGTCATCTGAAAGTTGGACACATCTTGGAGGATCCACTTTCAAGGTCGCTCATGTGACTGGCAAACTGGTGCTGGCTGTTGGACCAATTCTTCCTCATATAGACCTTTCCCTAGGGCCTCTTTTGTGTCTTCATGACATAGTTATAGGCTTCGTCCAGAAAGAATGAACTAAGAGAACAGGGTAGAAACTTCATTGTCCTTTATGACCTAGCTTAGGAAGTCACCTCTCCTATATTCTATCGGTCACACAGACTAGCCATGTTTCAGTGTGAGAGGATACTACATAAAGGCATGAATGTCAAGAAGCAAAGATCATCAGGACCATCTTAGAGGCTGACAGTGTAGAATTTCAAAGATCACCTAGAACTAACCTGTAATCAACTGTTCTGTCCATTATGTACTGCCTCACTGATGAACTGTAGAAGTTAGCTGAACACACGAACAGCACACTAAGTCAATCTGTTCAAAGCCTGTGTATCCACCTTTCTTTGGCATGAATCACTTGACACCTGAAACAAATCACTCAACAATCTCTTAAGTAAGCATCAGGAAGTATTTCCTTATTCTGATTTAAGGTCTTATCCTCCTCCTCCAGTGGGCCCAGTCCACCATCATCTCTGACCAACCTGCCCAAGAACACGCTGCTTAGATTTTAACCTGAGAGCCTCATCTTTGTAATTCCCAGCATTCTTTTCCTTGTAATGCCCATATCTCACTAAGAACTTAAAATAGGAAATAAAATAGAAATGAGGCTTCTTCCTGTTTTCTCTCTGGAGTTTTTATTACGAATAGTCTGGAGTTTCTGAGAGGAAAACTGACACTTG
The DNA here is from genome assembly GCF_003009895.1 of Hyaena hyaena. Classification (NCBI taxonomy): domain Eukaryota; kingdom Metazoa; phylum Chordata; class Mammalia; order Carnivora; family Hyaenidae; genus Hyaena; species Hyaena hyaena. Next base: position 298,682 of record NW_024081647.1, read on the forward strand.
AGTAGCCTGGCTGTGATCGGGCACTAGATTTCCTAAGAATCTGGCTGTTGTGTGTAGGGTTTGCTACACTTCTTTCATAGAGCATAGTTAACTAGGAATCAAAAAGATCCAATCTAGGAATGGTTCCCAGTGGCAATAACTCTGAATCTAATGCTGTATAGGATATATCCAGTCACAGACAAGCTCCAAAAGAGTCAGCCCAAAAAAAAAAAAAAAAAAAAAAAGAAAAGAAAAAGAAACCAAAACAGCTTTACTCATCTAAAAATACTAATCTGTAGCTCACAAGTCTGAACTTCCTGAAATTTTGATGCTTTGAAACTACTTTTTAATCTTGAAATACTTTTGTACCTTGACCTACATGTGAGGGTGCTATAAAGTCAGTGTTACCTAGATATTTTAATAAGGCAGGAAAAATTTTTATGCTCTATCCACCAATTGATCCACCTTAGGAAGCTAGCATCTCCCATAATTCAGTAAGATGAAGCCACAGAAGTGTAATTCTCAGACAACAGAAGAGCAGTGCTCGAGAAACAGAACACGAACAGTGGCAGAAACTACTGTGACACCAAACGTGACAGGTTCAGCTGCCAGGCAGACTATGGACAGCTTCCCGGACACAGCCTTTTCTGCTCCTTTCTGGACAGGAATGTGGACATGAATGTCTTTGAGTGTCATCTCCTGAGAGCCACTTAGATATTTGATAGGAGTACATTATTTTCATCACCATAATATCAATGTGAAAATGGAAAATCCTACCGGTGTTATTCATATGGCTTGGGTAGAAAAAAAGGGAATACTTCAGAAACTTTTCTGAAACTGTAAGTGATGGCCATGCAACATGACAGTGATGAATGCACGGTGCAGAAGGCGATGCTTCTCTCTGAGGATTCAGCAGCCTGGGCTTCAGAAAATGGGAGCTGCTTAAAAAGAAACTCAGATTGCCATTATTTATTTATTTATTTCTGCTGATAAGAAGAAAAGTATTCATCAGAAGGGATCAAATTAAAGTTGTTGCTTTTTCAAAGAAAACACTGAGTGACTGTATTTCCATCTCCCTTATGAGTTTAGGATTCTTTGCTGAGAATAGTATCTTCATCATGGTCTTTCCTCCATGTATAAAAATGCTTCCTGAAGGCTATGCATTGTTTTCTTTTGCACTTACCTCAGGCACAATTTACTTTTCTGGCCATTTCTTAATGAACTGGACTCAAATACATATATCTTCAGAATTTCCTAGCAATTTTCGTATACAAATATATGTAAACCGATATATATGCTCTCTAAAATATATTTAGCAAATGGTAAGGAAAACCAAATTTAGAGATATTGGTTTCCTCCTCACATTTATGATTGAGATGTAGATTCCCTTGACTAACTGGACTATAGCAGCTGTCATTATTACATAATTTCAGCAACTTCTCCAGAAGAATTTCTCTAGAATTTCTCTTAACCCCAACATTTAGCAACCAATATCCTGTTAAGTTGGTTAAAATAAATCCTGGAGCAATTCTACATTCCAGGGTAATTGCAGGATGTCCGATTCCTTCTAGTCCTTAACTATTGGGATCAAGAATGGGAATAGTCTCCCATGTCCTCAGGGTAAAGTGCCAAACCAAAAGGCAACAGAATCTCTCAGAAACCATTGGCTCTCTTACCCCTGTGGACTAGAAAAGCTGCCTAAAGCAGACTTTACACAGCAAGAACTCCCCTACTTCTCCAAATGTGCCACACCAACTGGAAACTAATTTTCTTGTGCATGTTCCTTCCCTTGCCTAGAAGACAGAGGCCCTGATGGTTTACAAGGCAAGTCACTGCTCATCCTGGCAAACAAGATGGTATCTCTCCTGAGCAATCTGTAGAGCTTTTACACATGGCATGCTGCGTATCACGTGCCTGCTTTATGACAATTGTCCTTCGGGGTGTTGTTTGTTTACATGATGCTCTTCCCTACTTGACTGTAAAGTCATCGAGGGTAGGGACTATAGGCAGTGAACTCTTTCAGTGCCCAAGCTTAACTCAGTACAGCATGTAGCACATACTAACTATTTGATAAAAAATAAACAGGGGCACCGGGGTGGCTTTGGTTAAATGTCCAACTCTTGATTTCAGTTCATGAGTGTGAGCCCTGCATCAGTCAGCACAGAGCCTACTTGAGATTCTCTCCCTCTCTCTGCCCCTCCCCTGCTCATGCTCTTGCTTATGCTCTTGCTCTCTATATTTCTCTATCTCTCTCACTCTCTCTTTCAAAAATAAGTAAACTTAAAAAAATTTTTTAAAGAAATAAACAAATTTTATATTCTTCAAGTGTGCTTCATACCCTTTATTAGGTTACCTCTCTTAAGATAAAAGACCTTGTTTTGGATTTTTGTACAAGTTTCTTCATACCCTTCAATGGGAAATTTTGCTCTTGGCAAAGTTGGATGTCTTAATTTGCTTTCTATAAAAATTTCAATTTATATACCTTTTTTTCAAGTTACATACTTTTTAACTTAGAATATAAAGTGCAACCTTTAGCCTAAAATATCTAGGTGTGCATCAGATATTCCAGTTCCACCACTAGGTGCACAAATAGGTCATGTGGCTGTACATACACACTGATAAATAGTATTAGTCCATTGAAAGGTGGGGTCTATGCCCTTCTCTGTAATCAGGGTGGGCTTGTAACTGCTTCAAAAAAAGAAAAGAAACAAAATTAATCTTAAGTTGAAACATTATCCTAGAGGAAACCTTAGTGCTGACAATAGAACTTCTGCAAGGAAACATAGGAGAGGGGTGCTAGGGTGGCTCCGTTGATATGACTTCAGCTCAGGTCATGATCTCATGGCTCATGAGTTCGAGTCCCACATCAGGCCCACTGCTGTCAGTGCGGAGCCTGCTTTCGACTTTCTGTTCCCCTCTCTTTCTTTTCCCCTCTCCTGCTTGCACACACCGTCTCTCTTTCTTTCTCTCTCTTAAAAACAAATAAACTTTAAAAAAAAAAAGAAAACATAGGGGGAATATATTTAGAACTCGGCAATAAGACATGATGAGCAGGAACTATAAAAGAAAAAATCGATAAGATGAACTTCATCAGAATTTAAAGCCTTTGGTGTTCCAAAGGTAGTTAAGAAAATGAAAGACAAGTCATAGACTGGGAGAAAATATTTGCAAAATATATTTGATAAAAGACCCATATTCAAAATGTATAAGAATCCCGACAACTCAAAAATTAGAAATCAACAAATCTGGAGGCGCCTGGGTGGCTCAGTCGGTTAAGTGTCCGACTTCAGCTCAGGTCATGGTCTTGCAGTTCATGAGTTCAAGCCCTGCTTTGGACTCTGTGCTGGCAGCTCAGAGCCTGAAGCCTCCTTCAGATTTTGTATCTCCCTCTCTCTCTGCCCCTCCCCTGCTCATGCTCATGCTCTGTCTCTCTCTCTCAAAAATAAATAAACATTAAAAAAAAAAAAAAAAAAGAAAGAAAGTGATCTAATTTTGAAAGGAGAGGATGGTGGTGCAAATGACTTAAATAGATACTACACAAGAGAAGATATACAAATGGCAGTCAGGTACACACAAAGGCCTGTCAGGCATCAGGAAAATGCAAATGGAAACAACAAAGAGACGCCTCTCGTCACACCTATGACTATGATGAAAAGGTGTAATAATGCCAAATACTAGCAAAGGGGTGGAGTAACTAGAACTCTCAGACCTTACAGGTGAAAATATAAAATGTTTGGCAACTTCTTAAACATACACCTACCTCATGAGCCAGTATTTCTACTGCTAGGTATTTGCCCAAGATAAAGAAATATGTTTGTTCGCCAAAAGACTTGTTTATAGCAGCTTTATTCATAATAGCCAGATCTGGAAATGATCTAAATGTTCAACAGGAAAATGGAAAAACCAACAGTAGCATATCCGTACAATAGAATAGTAGGCATTAAAAAGAGATGAACTACTCACACACACACCACATGGTTGAAACTCAGATATGTTACGTTTAGTGAAAGAGGTCAGGCAAAAAAGAGAACTAATCTTATGATTCCATACATGTGAAGTTTAAGATTAACCAAAATGAATTCACAGTGATAGATATCTCCAGTAGCCGTTGCCTCTGGTGGGGTTGAGAACTGACATAAGGGAACTTTCTCAAGGTGATGGAAATATTCTTCTGATGGAATTAGAGGCACACTCCCCACTCTAGGCCCCATTGCCCCAGCAGTTGGGAGAGTTGTCCGCAGAGAGCGTTCAGCTATCAGCCTGCTCTGCACACATTCAGATTCCCTACTTCAGTCCCTACATGATCAGACTCTAAACCTTAAGAGTGCACCTCATGTTGTTCTCCCCTTTGCTTGTTAGAAAACAGCCAGCCTGTCTGGCCAGATGTTTTCGACTCTGGTTCCTTCCTTCCCTTTTCTGGACACTTCTGGCTCCTTAAGCTCAAATATCATCCTCGTGCAGCCATCTGACCACTCTGTATCAGGAACTTCCCTGTACATTCACCATCTCTGCATATTTCTTCCAAGTACTTCTCTTTATGGAATGATTAACTTTATATCTTGTCTGTCTCCATCCCTGTGCTGTGAGCTCTGACCAGGGACTAGTTTGCACATGACTCTGTTCCCAGCCTCTCATGTGATGACTGGCACTTCTGTGTGCTCACTGTCTATGGTCCAATGTGATGTAAAGATTACAAAGCTGTGACCATAACTGTAGGGTCTTTGATACGGCACACGTCCGCATTTTTTTTAAAGCACACTAAACTCAACCTTAAGCCTGCATTCTACATGGATGGTGGGAAAACAATGTTGATTAGCACTGACTCTTGGAGTAACGAGAGGGTGTGCCCACTGACTCTTCACCACCCCTGAGTCCTCAGCTGAGAATCTCCCAGCTCACCACTTGTGACCTCACTCCACTCTCATCTGAGGTCTTCCACATCCCCTGGCCCCAGCCAACCCTGAGTCCAAAACTTGTGGGGCACTCCATTCCTTCCCTTCCACTCCAGGACTGCTAAACCCATCTCTTCAATAATAAGAAAATTCTGCAAAAGAGCAAATGCATTTACTTTAAATTCTTTTCTGAGGCAAGAGACGTTACCCTATGGAAGTGGTGATGGAGAAAGAAATGTAGAAGGGGAAAACACAGATCAGTATCTCAATAAACTGGTTTTCCACAGGGAAAGATAAAATGACTAAATGGATGAATGAGTGTCTCCGGGTCATTAAAGCTTATTGTTTACTATTATTGTAGCCACTGGTTGCTCAGCTACCATTACATTGGCATAGCTACTTGTCACATAATCGTTCAAAGGCTCATCATTGCTCTTAATATAAAGACCAAAAGTCTTAAGAAGGCATGAAAGGTTCTAACATGGTCTAATTCCAGTCTTTTTCTCCAGCCACACTCCCCCTAACTCTAAGGCAGTAGTTCTGAATTTTCGGTATGCAGTAGAATCACCTGGGGAACTTAAAACAAGCAAAAAAGACAAAAACAAAAAAGAAAGGTCAATCCCATCCCAGAATGATTACGGCCAAATCTCTGGAGATGGGGCTCAGGACCTGGTATTTTTTTAAAGCCCTCCAAATGTAGTCAGGGTTGGGGAACTGCTCCTTCAAAGCCTCTAGCTCCTAGGGCCTTTTTTTCCTATTTACTGCAAAGCGGAATGATTCTTCCCAGTTTTTCAATCTAGGTCAACAAACTGGCATTCAGTTCTAGCTTTATCCATTGTGAATGGCCAGTCATCTTCATGCCTGTTTCTGGCTATCCTCCTCAGAGAAGTCTTCCTTGAGCCACCAGACAAGGTCAGGTCCCCTTTGCATACTCTCAAAACACCCAGTGCATCTTCTTTATTTTTAATTTTTTTTCAAAGTATATTTGTTTTGAGAGAGAGAGAGGCAGAGAGAATAAATGGGGGAGAGGCAGAGAGAGAGAATCCAAAGCAGGCTCCACACTCAGCATGGAGTCTGACATGGGGCTTGATATGGCAACTGTGAGATCATGACCTGAGCCGAAATCACAAGTCAGGTGCTTAACCAACTGGGCCACCCATGCACCTCAGTGGATCTTCTTTAGATCATTTGTCATGGTTTGCAATTATTCTCTGGTGTGACTTTTTAAAAAGCATTGTCTGTCTCCCATATTAGATTGTAAGCCCCACAAAGACAAGAAGTATTGTGGAATTTGTACATACGTATATCCAGAGTTTAGGGCTTTATAGGGAAACAACAAGAATTTGTAGAATGAGCACTTAAATAAACAAATGAAAGAATGGATAAATGTGGGAACCTATATTATACTTGGAGTATACAAGTATATCAAGTTTATAATATATAGTATATGATAAAGATAAGAAATAATACTCTTTTTTAAATGGAGTTTGAAAGACCTTGAAAACACTTTCATAGGTGGTAAGTTAACAAACCTAGTTTTCAAATATTTGTTATTTTAACATTTATACCACATAGCATCCAAGAATATTTGATATTTTAATTATTTAAATTTAATTTTCCACCTTGAATAAAGAAAACAGTCCTATAGAAAAAGAAAATCTTGGCTTGTCCCACTGAGTAAAGAAACAAATGACTTCCAAAGCCTTACAAACCATAATATTTTTACCCAGGTGCAAAAGTCATGCTTACAAACACCCAAAACATGTCAAAACAAAAATTAAAGTATCCTCTCCAGAATTTTTTTAGGAGATAGAAACAGTTTCTAGATTCTACAACACAGTGTTTTGATCATTTATTTACTCAAAATAAAAAAAAAATCTCAGTTCCAATGAACTGTGGATTTTCAGGGAAGTCCTGCTAAATTTGAAGTATATCTTTTAGAATTTTATGGACTTGTCCAAAAAACTCTTTATAAAAAAACCTATAGAATTTTGTTCTAATATCTTTTTCTTCTTTCTTTAAAATGTATTAGTATTAAAGGATTATAGTTTATCATTTAAACTCTAAGTATGAAAAATAGTTCTCTTTCCAAACAGGTCAAAGTTGAAGAAACTGCCTAAATGATAAAATTACAATTTATAGGTTGAGTCATTATTTAGTTCTTAGAGTGGCTTTTTTTATAATTAGCCTTATAATTGCTTTTATGTAAGATTTTGCTAATTGTAACGCCTATGGTCGCTATGTTAGAATATGTAAGATACTAATTTTGTTTCTTTTAAAGATTATGTCTGCGTGTCTTTATTCTATCCTTTGCAGGTAAGAGTATACACACCAGGTTTTTGCATTTAAGAAGTGAGAGGTGCAAATCCTTGAGCAGCTGTTTCTAATGTTCGGCTCCATGATTACGCTGACTAGCAGCACGTGGCGGCAGGTCACACCCGGTTCAGACGGAAGCCGTCAGAGTCTCTCCCTGAGCTTAGGAATGCTTGTCTCAAACAACGATGTTCACCGGTGACCTCTCTTTCTTTCTTTCTTTTTTAATGTTTTTTATTTATTTCTGAGAGAGAGACAGCATGCGCATGGGAGGGTCAGAGAGAGAAGGAGACACAGAATCCGAAACGGGCTCCAGGCTCTGAGCTCGCTGTCAGCACAGAGCCTGACGCGGGGCTCCAACCCATGAACCGTGAGATCGTGACCTGTGCCGAAGTCGGACGCTCAACAAACTGAGCCACCCACAAGTGTCAACTGATGACATTTCTTAAACCACCCCGATGCTCCCTCCTCCCACCTGAGTTGACCATTGCAACGGTGGATGTACTTGCATTTGTAGAGGATGTTCTATGCAATATTTATGAGGCAAACATGAATGAGCACCTTTCCTGTGCCAAGCGCCATGTGGAGCCTGGAAAGACAAAGGTAAATGCAACTTCCATTCTTTTTCGTCAAGGCGCTTGTCTTTATCGGCCTGACATCTTTTTAGTAGAAGGAGGATAACATTAGTTGACTACCTGTTAGGTGGCTGGTATTTCAAACACATTAACAAATCCAAGTCTGTACCTCAAAACGACCCTCTGGGATAAGAAATGTTTTAGTCTTATTTTGCAGCTGGGAAAACTGAGGCTCAGAAAGCTTGTCCACTTGCCCTTGAGCAAGTGGCAGACGGGCACCATGCCCCCAGGGAAAGAATTCCTGGAAACTAAGAACTCCAAAGAAATGGCAGAAGGTGGGGCCCCACTGCTCTTGCAGAAAGAAACATTGCTCGTTAGAGGATCCAAGCGAAATATCACTAAGAATATCAGGGGGAGGGAGGTTGTAACAGTGGCACAAGGGGAGAAATAGATGCTTTTGAAAAGGGCAGAAGGGTCAGCTTGAAAACGAGAATGGCTTCCCAAGGGCTCGACATTAATAAATGGCTCACCACTCTTCCCAGTGAGCCTGTGAGTTTTAACACGAGCACTTCTTTTGTATTACAAGCATGACACCCATTTTTCTGCTACTCGTACAGAGTCACTTAACAATGAGACGATGCAAATATTTGTCTCCGGGTGCTAGGCACACTGTATTTCATTCAATCTGAGCCCTGCGAGTAGTAGCTTACGAGCCACCTCTAATGGTACTGAGCATCTTTCCTCAATCTATATTCACATCAGTTCCATTTTCAAATGAGTCAAATGGGAAGCCGAAGTTAGCCAGTCAGAGCTTAACACCTCTGATTTATGGTCAGAAGTATCTTAATAGGATCATTCATTTTCCTTCGCTCGTTCAGAACATCTGATGTTACAAGTTTCTAGAAATGTTCGTGTATCCTCTGGTTCTGCAAAAATATAATCTTTATCTCCAAAAGTGACCTTCAAATGAGCAGGAAATGAAAGCCGGCCGTTCTTTCTCAGTCACCTTGCCTTGCTTTATTGATGTGTCATAATGGAAATCTTGAGAGCCAGAAATCTCAGAATTATTATGATATTTTAATCTTTTTAGGTTAAGTGTAAATGTGAAGGTGTAGGGCAAAAAGCATTAGTTTAGGCCTGGCTTTATGAAGTATCTCTTTCTTGCCCTTTTTCTCCTTGTTCAGTTGCTTCAGAGAAGATGTCTCTTCCACAAATCTGCAATTCCTGGGCTTTTGTGAACTTGGTCTTCTACTTCTGATACTTTTACTAGTGACTTGATTTATGAAATCACCGTTGGGACAGCTCTCAGCACCCACACGCCCACCCTCAAGCCCCTCCCCACTCCTGTCCCCTCCCCCTTCCCTCACCTGAGCACCTCACCACCAGGTCCTTTGTTTCTACAACACAGTTTTAAACCACCTGCAAGCAAACCTAACTGCAGTCTGGTTATGGTCTCCATTCTCACAAAAACTACATGTTTGTTTAACCACATGCTCTGTTCCATTTGGGACCGCACCTGACAGGGTGCGGAGTTCTATGCCCAGAGCGTCCCAACTTTCTAAGCGGCACAGGATTGTCGATGATGTCACTCACAAGCTAAACTCTTGCTGTCATTCTACATTTTTGAGCATGAACTCCCAATTCCAGATTACCAGAGTGTATGTTTCTAACATCCAACCCTAGAATTGATCCTCTAAAATGTTCTTTTGTTGGGATGAACTCTCAGTAAGGGATCAGTTGCTTACCTGGAATAATTGTGTATTCTCCTGAAGCAGAAATAATTGCTGACTACTTGACTCTAAATGCATCTCAAGGGCAATAAAAAATTAAGGTGAATTAGTGAATTTACAGAGCTGCTGTGGTAAATATAAAAATGACCTTTCTAATGTCACAATTTCTATTTAGCCTCAGAATCACCCCAAAATAATTAATCTTAACTGTGCACTGAAACTGTCTGAGATGACCTGATATTTTTTTAAACTTGTCCCATCACTTTATACATACTTTAGAAAAGGGGCTGTATTGACTTTCTTTTTAATCACTAAATTTCACCAATAAATTCTCATTGAAAAAAAATCAAATGCAGTAATGGACAAAATGAAATGCAAAAGCTGCCTCTTACCCATCTCTGTCTCCATAGATAACCACTTAAGACTTTAATTTGTATCCTTCCAGCCTTTTCTATAAAAGTAGATGTATAGATATGATATTCAAATACATTTAATATGGAAAGAGTATTTCTATCTTAATATTTGTATTATGTCCCCAACTTTACAGTTTCCAGCCTTTTCTGAAGGCTGTAGACTGTGACAATAACACCAGAAGGACTGTGTTGAAATTAGGGGGCTGACAGCTCAGATCTGCACTTGGGCCCAGACTGAATGGATTTGAACATCCGACACATTACATTTTAAGGTTTCGAGGAGATATTTTATGATCAGACTTAACAGACCACATACTCTTTCCTTTAGGGAGGCCATAAAATTCCCAGATTATGGGAGTAGATCTTGTGCTCAAGTATTCAATTCCCTATTTTAAGCCGGAATTTTCTCTTATTAAGATCTGTCAGGGGGACGCCCGGGTGGCTTAGTCGGTTGAGCGTCCGACTTTCGCTTAGGTCATGATCTTGCGGTTCGTGGGTTTGAGCCCCGCGTCGGGCCCTGTGCTGACTGCCAGCTCAGAGCCTGGAGCCTGTTTCGGAGTCTGGGTCTCCCTCTCTCTCTGACCCTCCCCTGCTCACGCTGCCTCTCTCTCTCTCTCCTAGAAATAAAATAAAAGTATTTAAAAAAAACAAAGATCTGTCAATGGCACTTTGGTTAAGTCCCCAAGACTCCTTTTCTACATATTTGTTTTTATAATCATGTGGTTTTTAAGATGATGTACTTCCCATTTAAGAAAATGTAATAAGGAGCATTCTTTTGGTACTAAAAAGATCTACCTGAGTTAATGAGGTTGTTAATCTAAACTCACGAGGCCAAAATGTGATAGCTCAACAGTAGTCATAAAACCAGAGGGAAGTTTCCAGAGTAGAAAAGTACCTTTTCTAACTTTTGATAAACTGAAGAAAGAAGAAGAGTCTAGGCTAAGGTCCTTTTTATTGACAAGGAAAGAAAGTAGGGGAAGTGGGATCGCTCACACATTAATATGGCGTAAAAGTCAAGTCCAATCAGGAGAAGCAAAACCTGGGTTGGTTTTTTCTTCAGATAAATTTTACCAACTGAAGGACAAGCCATGACATGAATAAAAGCATGTTTGAGTTTTATTTTCTACTGGTAGCCACCATACGATGGATATTTTATTCCACCAAGCAGACTTTCAAAGTCTTTGTTGCTCTGAGTATATAACTGTCCCAGCCAGCTCTCTCTCAGTCCCTTTTGGTGGTTAGAGACTTTCAGTGCAAACTAGTCACATGACAGCTTGTTTTTTTATTGTCTCTTTTCCATTTCATTTCTATTGACTATAATCTTAGGGCGTCCGAACCAGTCGCTTGCCTTCTCTTTGTTAATGTCCACTAGAATCAGTCAAGTTTCCCACTTTCCCATAAATAGGGACATAACGAGAATCGGTCTGGTTTCGCTTTCCCTTCTCTCCTCTCTTCAGAATCAGAGTCAATAGTCAGCAGTTTGTGCTCACATAAATCTTGTTATTGTTTATACCGACTCACCCTTTCTCATGCTATTAGAACCACGGTGGCCAGAGACCCCAGAGATTTGCTCATCTGAAAGCTCTAAAACTGCACCACTTTTATGACAACAGTAAAGCCTTGAGCTGTCACTTTCCCCCTACGACTGTTATTCACTGTGATTACTGGCATTTCTTTCTGGCTCATTCTCTCCTGCTCCCTTCCCCCAGTTGATCATTTGAAAATAAAAACTGGAACAAATAATGTAAAGGACTAACAATTAGTAATTCTTAGGCTGCATAAAATTCTGTGGCTGCCTCCACAGAATCTGCATTCTATTTATATATATATATCTCCCATCCTGAGCACTCATCCCAGCATTCTGGTGGGCTTTTAGGGAGTTCTGAAAACAAGAGGGATAAAAAAATAAGAACACATGGCCCTCTCCCTGATGCAGCTGTGTCCCGCCATGATCCTTCATGGCAGAACTTGGTTCAGGGTGGAAGTCTGCCACTTCCTTGTGAGACTCATGCAAGATGTTATCTTCCTCATCCTTGAGTTCTCACCAAAAACACCACATCTGCCTCACAAGGCTACTGGGAGGACCAAACAAAACAATGTTTGTGGAAGGGCATTATAAACTGGTGATCACCATCTAAATATTAGAATTTAACAAGCGTGTGGATTAGAGAAAGGGGGAAAATGGTTTAGATGTGCAAAGGAAATAGAACTCACCTGCTCAGGCATTTAAAAGTCATAGTCACATGGTTCCGTGGGTTTTGAAATTTAAAGACCGATATTTTAGAGTGTAGCTCTACAAAACTATAACTTTAATTTTTTTTTTTTTTTTTTTTTTTTAGTTTTCACAATGTCGTGGAATGGGAAGGTATTGTTATTCTCATTTTACAAATGAGGATAATGGTATAAAAAAATTATGGCCCTTGCCCCAGGCCCCTTATTACTCGGAATCAAAAGCTTTCCAATTTTGACAGCCTGGATATTTGTCTCACAGCCTCCAGAGAAAGGAGAGGATTTATGTGGGAAGTTCATCCTGGGAAAGGTTACCTGTTCTCTGACGTATGTTCATTTCACATTAATGCTTTGTGCTATCCCCGAATTGTGTTAACTGTATTTTAAAATTTACTCTGCATTTCCCTATGAAAACTTGTTTTTAAGAATCTTATTGTACAAATGCATTGAGAAGTTGGGTTAATAAATAGAGAAAATAGGGGCGCCTGGGTGGCTTAGTCGGTTGAGCGTCCGACTTTCGCTTAGGTCATGATCTCTCGGTTCGTGGGTTCGAGCCCCGCGTCGGGCTCTGTGCTGACTGCCAGCTCAGAGCCTGGAGCCTGTTTCAGTCTGTGACTCCCTCTCTCTCTGACCCTCCCCTGCTCACGCTATCTCTCTCTCTCTCCTAGAAATAAATAAAAATAAAAACATAAATAAATAAATAAATAAATAAATAGAGAAAATAGGGCCGAGAAACTTCCCAAGTGCCTAAATCAACCGTACATCTTCATGTTGAAAGCTCCCCCTTTCCCTTTTCATTTTCTTTACCCTACCAGGTATAAAACATGCAAAACACAATTTTAAAAATGAGGTTTATTTCAACACTGTGAGATGGTGAAGGTGACATTAGAACTGATTCTTTCTAGGGACGCCCGAGTGACTCAGTCAATTGAGTGTCTGACTCTTGATTTCGGCTCAGGTCGTCATTCCAAGGTCATAGGACTGAGCCCCACATTGGGCTCTGCACTGAGCGTGAAGACTACTTAAGATTCTCTTTCTCATTCTCCCTCTCACCCGCTGCCCCTTTCCCTCACTCCCTCTCTCTCTAAAATAATAAAAATAATAATGAGGGAAAAAATAATAATGAGGAGGAGGAAGAGAAGGGGGAGGAGAAAGAAGGAGGAGAAGAAAGAAGGGGAAGGGGAAGAAGAACCTATTCTTTCTTTTGAGTCTTTGAAGAATGGAGAGTTAAAATCTACTATCCTGTCTGCCCAAAAGGACTTTTTCAAAAACGTTCCCACTGAAAATTTCACTTGGAACAACGCTTTAGCTCCTGTTTTGACAAGACAGTGCATATATGAACAAAATAACACCGTGCAGGTTGAATGAGATGAATAATGTGTAGAGTAGACCTGTCTGGGAGTTTCCAGTCATTTCAGCCTCTGAATCTTCTGGGGAAATTACTTAGCCTAATCTCAGCCAATACAGCAAATAATTGACCTCGGAAGAATAATCCCAGAAGCTCCCAATTTATGAGTGGATTCTAAGAGTTAGTACAAAAGTCAATTGAATGAAATTTTAAATTTATTTTTTCTCTGGAAGTAGTTTTTAAAATGCAGTCTGGCTCCCCAGCTAGTCTGTGAAAACTTCACCCATTCTTAATCCGGAACTTTGATGGGATTCTAGCAGACATAAGCAATCCAACTACTCACCCATCTGTCTGCCCTGGTAGCATCAGCAATAGAGGGAACAGATTCAGAGGACTATGGCTCCGTCAAAGAGCAGGTGGATAGATATTTCCGAGGTCTCGTGACTGCTCTCTCACGCGTTTGTCAGGCAAAGTGTTCTTCTAAATAACTTACTCCCCACATATGACTGCGGAGCAATGGGAGGTGCTTATAGGAACTACGGGTTCGGGGTCTGCTTCGTCCACTAAATTTTTCTGCATGCAAATTGTTCTTTGGTCAGACACTTATTATTTGGGGAATCACTTACAGGGTGCCTAATTCCTGTGCACAAAGGGCACATGTATGCAAGTGAATGTGCTGGAAGACTGATCTACACAAACCCGAGGTTTTGTTTCTCACGAAGTTATTGTTTTCAAAACAGGTGTAATGTCTTAGGACTTCAGAATGGCCATTAAAAAATCTGTTTGTAATCTAGACAACCTAGAAAGCATCAAATCCGAGTCGAGGAATACACTTTAACCTTTCATTTTAGGTAGAAAAATGATATCACTGAGTATCTTATAGAAACTTCTTTGTGTTTAAAGAAAACATATTCACCATTTAACTTAGATGCTATGAAAATTTACTCTCAGCAGATGGCTCTGAAAATAGGACAGATTAAAATTTACTGGTCTCCAAATGGATATAGTAAAGTTAACCATTAGTTTTATGTAACCTTTTGGGGAAAAGCTAAAAACTAAAACTTGAAGGATTAGCCCAAATACTTGAGGGAAAATCAAGCCATGTCGGCGGCCCTGCTGCGACATCAAGGGCTCCGGGCATTGTGAAAGTTTCCCTTTAAGTTAAGACGGGGGGGAAATGTAAATTTAACCCCAACAGCCTGTCTTTACCAAGGGTGATGGAAGTGATGTCCCAGCCTAAAAACAAAAACAAAACAAAAAATGGATTTCTGTGGCAACAATAGCAGGATTAAGTGAATCTTATGATTGGATGAGTAGCCTATGCTAGATTTGGAATATATGCCGTTATAGCCACGTTCTCGTCCCTCGTCGTCTGCCAGCTTCTGCGAGCCGGGTTCTTCTCTGTCTCTGGGATGACTTCCAAAGGGGGTGGGGGAGGGAGGGCACATGGCCGCATATGAAGCAGTATTATCCCAACATTCGGATCTTTGTGTTTCAGAGTATTAACCAGATTACGGGTCATAATCTGTAAAAGCTCCCCTGCTAGTGCCCTGCTTGACTTCTTTCCAGATGAAATCTCTTCAAACAAATCCTGGATCACAAAGATTCTCTGTTTTGTGTCTGGAGCCAAAGAGAAAAAAAAATATGCATGAAGAAAGACAAGTATCCGCCAAGGGTAAAGAGCTAGATTGATGAGGTTCTGCGTTTATCACCTCTGGAAAAAAAATTGTTCCTGTAAAAGAAGCCAATTGCAACATTTAGGATGAAGTAATTCATCTAGTGATTCTTCTTCCATTTGAACTTTTCATTTCCTTGTGCTTTTTTATGGATGCCCAGTTTGAATGTGTCTAGATAAGGACATGACTTATTTATTGGCTCTAAGAGCTTTTTATAAATTTAATGTAATTTATGGATTTTTAATAATCCCTCTAATAGTTTCTTTACATGAGTTACCACTTTTTTTTAAAAGCCAAATTTCATTTGCTTTATGACAGCAAATGAACAAAAGTGAAAATTAGGGTTTAAATAGAAAGTTATCCCACTTGGCAGCCCAAACCTATCCTTTGGCTCATAAAACACTACTGGTAGGGACACCCTATTATTTTTAAGGGGGTTCATGAAATGGACAGAATTCAGTTGTTCCCATTTGTTCCCTCAGCATGCAGACAGGATATTTATGGGAAAGCACTCTAAAAAAATTAAAAAAAAAAAAAAATCTTTCCACTCTCAGTGGGAAGGTCTGAGGTAAAGTGATTGTAATCAAACTTGCTTGCTAAATGCCCTCAATTTTTCAGAAGCAATTCCCTATTTTTCACGAAGCTTTTTTTTCCCCCCTCCAGAGGGTAACTTTCTAATTCAATGGATATTTACTAGTATCCTCTAGTTTTTCACTTGTAAATTGTTTAGAACTTGTGTCTTGGGCAAAGAACCAGGGGATAGCTTTAAAATAATTCCAAGGGGACTATGCTGGGACAGAAGGCCACTGATCTCTGGATGAATGTCCTCTAGACTAGGAAGCGTTCTTTTCCTTCCTGGTGCATCCCTCAGCCGCACGCCGCTGGGATGACTCTCTGTGTGTTACTCTCATCTATTACAGTCCTTCTTGGCCCATACCTCCTATGCCGATATGCGCTTATCAGTGAGCTAATTCAAAAGGCCTCATTCTTCCCAGGATGACCGTTGAGGTAGAGCTATGAGCCTCCTGTGGCCCTGAATCCAGCAGGTGACATAAACAAGAGTGGGTGAGAAAGCTGCTACTTTAGAATAAGAGACTCCCTCCCCTTCCCCATTAGACCTCCAAAGTCCTTTCTCTGCTGGGACCTCCAGGCCAGGGGCAGTCTTCCCAGACTTCAATTCATGCTTCCCTAGAACTGCTCTTTGGGTCCTGTTTTGCCTGTTCTGATAAAACCTGTTTCCATTCTATGTAAAGTTCACTTTTTAATAATAGCTTTAGTGAGGTGTATTTTCATACAATACACATTCATTTGAGGTATACAGCTTGTTAAATTTTGGTAATTATATGCAGTAATATAACCTCCAGCCACAAGCAAGATAATAGAGCAATTCCATTCTTCTAAAAAGTTCTTTCCAGCATCACTGTAAGAGAAGCCTCCTGATTCTCAACCCTACGCAACCAGTGACAACTTTCTCTCATGGTAGCTTTGTGTTTTCTAGAATTTCACATAAGAGTCATACAGCACTCTATTTGTATTTGAATTATTTCACTTAGCCTGATGTTTTTAGATTCGTCAGTAAGTCAAGCGTATTAAAATTTCTTTCCATGCTTTTTGCTGAGTGTATACCACAATATGTTTATCAATTGATCACTTGATAGATTCATATTGATTTTTTTCCACATCTTCCATCTCTTTTGAAACTGATTTGGAAATGAATCTCTTAAGTTTCAAGGTGTCTGCTTTAAAATTTTAACTGCTTACAGGGATGTGCATTTTAATGTAATAGAAAAGGCCCAATGAAGCAGAGGGATCCGTAGGGTCCTTACAAATAAACCACATTCCATTGAACTAATGCTCTCTCGGAAATGTGGAATTATTGATGTGGGGGAGTTAATGCCATATTGGAGAGGTGTAAAGTTCATTCAACATGTGACAGAACAGAGACAATGAATAGTCTGGTCTCTGCTGTGGCCCCTCCTGTGTCCCTTTAAGGTAAAGTTACTTCATTTCTTCCTCCTATCTTATCTGTTTCTTTTAATGGCCACTTAGATTACAGGCAAAATGTAATAAGAAACTTCCGCAGTCATTAAACATATAAGTCCTGTGACAGTTCCTTCACACATGCCCTTAAGTATTTGCTTATTTTCCCTATCTGCATCAGTGCTGACATTTAAATCTGATGATCCATTATTGAAAAATAATTGCTATTTGGCTGAACTCACTAGTCAATTCAATAAAAAACGGTTGATCTGTGCTGATATAATCTAACGTTATGACTTCAATACTGTTTTTCAAAATTTAATGTGCATAAAATCACCAGCGGGAGTTTGACAAACATGAGGATCTTAAGCCTTCCCTTTATAGATTTTGATGAAGAAGTTTGAGATAAGGTCTAAGAATCTGCATTTTATAAGCATTCCAGGTGATTCTGAAGCAAATGGTATGGAAATCTCACCTTGACAAGTGTTGGTATACAAAAGACATAATATAAAAGTCTGGTCAAGGGATGCCTGGCAGGCTTAGTCAGTAGAGCATGCAACTCTTCATCTCAGGTTCATGAGTTCAAGCACCACATTGGGCATAGAGAAGAAGAAGAAGGAGGAGGAGGAACTACATACATATTAATAAGGACTCTTTCAGTTTCAAGTGACAGAAATCTAACAAACTGGCTTAAAGCAAATATATATTGCCTCATGTAATTGAAAAATATGGGATTAGAACTAACTTCAGTAAAAAAACAAAATCTGACCATCTGTTGGCTTTCAAAGGATATCATCCAGACTTTATTTCTCATTCCATCTTTTGTATTTGTTTTCCTCTATGTTGGTTCCTTTAGGAAGACTCTTTGTAAAAGTTGGCAAGATGGCCACCAATAGTCTATGCTTATGTGCCGTCTTCTTAGCAACTTCATTGGAAAGACAAAAGTCCCAGGACTGAGTCTGTAGGCCGAGTTTTATCATGTTCTCATCCCTCAAACATTCAGAATGCTCTGAAAAGCCAGGGCAGCGTCAACTGTCCAACTGTCCCCTTCCCACCTCCAAAATGAGTGTGTGTGTGTGTGTGTGTGTGTGTGTGTGTGTGTCTCTGTGTGAATGTGTATAAACATGTTTGTGTGTGCTGGGAGATGGAGGGCATGGGTCAGCTCCAATTAAATCCCATGGATTGACCACTGGGTAGGAGTGAATCTCTCTTCCATAACAACAACAAAAAAACAATGTGTTAGGTATGGAAAACAGCCCAAGTCTACTATATAACACATTTGACATCAATAGATGCTAGTAAAATGCTACATTTTCCTCCAACTAGCAGTATATATGGATGATCTTAGATTTCAAACTCCCAGTGACAGAGAACTAATTTGTTTTTTAGGGGGCTTAGTAAGCACCCGCCAATGCATGCTTAATAAATTCAATTTAACCTTGGTCATTAGCATTGCTATGACTGAGTCGCTTTTGGAGAGCTTACTCAAGAAAGGAAGGAGGGTACCTAATATGACTGTTTCTGTGGATTAGTGTCTATTGGATGGTGAGGATTATGCTTTTTTGAATTGTGCTTCCAAATCCTTATCTTAAACTGCCATCACTATGATGATGGGGTGACGAATTATATTTAAGAAAAAAAATCAGCTTAAACTACCTCATCATTGAGAGGTGAGAGGTAAAGCAGGAGGAGTTAAAAAAACAAATAGCAAAAATAGTTGAAAGAGCCTGGACAAAGAAGATGAAGTCTACAAGCTGTGTATAGGGCTTAAGTCAGGACTATGGGAGTGAGATGATCCTGATGTGGGCAGGTGAGAGGAGAATGTGATGAAATTGGCCATCAGCACTTTGCCATGCATTAGAAAGACCAGATCGAGAACCGCTGGGGGCAAGAGACCTACAGATGTAAAACAGTTTTATCAATATTATTACACTGTGAAATAATTTCATAAAGGGTCATCAGTGAAGAAATCTAAGGTCATGGTGAACAGTACATGAAACAAAAAATAGAACAGGACATATAAGACTGGCAGGAAATGGGATTCCCATGACCTGAAAGGTCTCTTCTGATCTCAGTTTTCTATGATTCCAAAATAAATGTGTTTCTTTTGTGAATTCTTTCTAAACAACAACAATTCGAGGTTCAGTTGAATGTCAAACATGTCGGGCCTTCTCCCAGGCCTGCTGTCTGGTACAGGTTTGGTGAGTGTTCATGGCTTATGACTCAGCAGGTCCAGAAAGTAACAAAAGATGTCTTTTCTCTGTTTGTTTTAACTCCTGACTGATGCTTCTTAGAACTTAAAATTCAAACGAAAAAAGTCTAAAAGTGGCAAACTTCAGCTCAAAATAGACTCAAAATATTTGATGATTTATTGGTTCAAATTTCAAAAGTTCAAAGGATATGGCAAGTTTGGTGGTGATATTACAAAAAAATTCTCTGAATCTAGTGATCTGACAGAATTTTATGCTTTTATGTGTATGTATTTAAATTACTATATATACTCACATTTTTAAAACTTTCCCCAGTGATCACTACATGG
The DNA here is from genome assembly GCF_003009895.1 of Hyaena hyaena. Lineage (NCBI taxonomy): Eukaryota > Metazoa > Chordata > Mammalia > Carnivora > Hyaenidae > Hyaena > Hyaena hyaena. Next base: position 318,356 of record NW_024081647.1, read on the forward strand.
TATCATTGTGTATAAATATAGTTTGTTTCCTGACATTTTCTCTTAGATGAATTGACCATGTATCCTACTTAGGGAAAAGCAAGTTCTATGAAACTGTAGTAAATTAGACACCAAGAAAAAGACAAAAGATGTGAATGTGAATTGAAATGACTTTAAGGCCTGGATATAGGATGACATCAGCATGTTGGCAAGAAATAGAAATATACAGCAGGCTAGACTGTCTGATGTTCTGTCCAGGGGGGGACAAATGAAGATAAAGGCAAATGCAAAGCTATAGCAATAAATACAATTGTTTAAAATGCGACCTTCATGGTCATTATCATATTTATTTTCTAGCATGAAGGAAATTATTTAACATATATAATTCATATTCCACATCCCTCTTTTTTCCCTCCATGCTTTCATCTCTATTAGCTCTGCTCTAGTTGAGATCTGCAATCCATCCATTCATCCAGAAGATCCTTTAGAAACTTATCTTCAGTAATAACTTCTCTTCTGTCTTTCAGGGTTCCTTCCTCCCCAGCCTAAATAAAAATTGACCTTTACTTGACCACCTGTATTGCCCATTTAATGGCTTCTACTTACGGGTAAGGTTTCTAGATTCCTTCAACAAAACAGGTCTGCCACAAAGGCTTACATTGAGTTGGTATAATTTTAAGAAGCAATTCCAGGGAATAGGATGGGGAACTGGGAATGGTGACTCCAGAAAGGAGAGAAAGCCAATACAAAGATGTCTTATGAAATTGATCACTGCTATGGACAATGGGAGAATAATCCATGTGGGACACCCTGGGGAACCTTACACCAACAGCACCTCAGAATCATTTGCCCAGCAGATGGAAGAGGGGAGCATGTATCCAGCAGGTAAATGTTGGACAAATATTGTCCTAATTGGTGTCAACTCCTTCTCCTTTTAGATTGCCTTCAGAAAGGCCCTGAGGTGGAAGGTAAGGGTTAAGTGGTATGCTTGAGCTGGGCTGCTGTCAGGTTACATCTGTGTGAAGGTGGCTACTGCAGCAATTTCTGAAATAAGCCATGGCCAAAGGGAAAAGAAAGAGAGGCACAGGGAGTATTCTAAGTAAGGGACGACCACTTCCTAAATCATCACTGCACCTGGCATATTGTTCTGACTTTACTCAGTCACTAATTTTCTGGGGTCCATGACATCTCCCTAACCTACTTTCCCTCACTTCCACTTCCAGCCACCAGGATGCAGTTCCAACCTCCTCAATGGCATTACAGCCTCATCTTCCTCCAATCTGTGCCTGTCACCATTTTCCACCGCTTCAGTACTGAAGGAGATGACCCTATTACTTCCTCGTCTCAAAACTCCTCATCTTCAAGCATCACTCAACTTCAGTTAGCCCTGACACAGCCACACCTGTGGCTACACTCTCACCTAGGTCTTCACACTTGTACATCTTTTTTAATGTTTATTTTTGAAAGTGAAGGAGGCAGAGCATGAGCAGGGGAGGGGCAGAGAGAGGGGGAGACACAGAATCTGAAGCAGGCTCCAGGCTCTGAGCTGTCAGCACAGAGGCTGATGTGAGGCTCGAGCTCACAAACTGGGGGACCATGACCTGAGCTGAAGACAGACACTTACCCGAGTGAGCCACCGAGGCACCTCCATACTTGTACATCAAGTACAAAGGAATTTTGTTTGATTTTCATACATAATCTATTCACTTCCTCATTCCATCTGCACTTCACTTTGTTCTCCCTATGTGCTCAATACTTCCCTTTTCCCCCGCCCGTATTCATGCAATTCTGATTTTATTTGCTTCCTTACCTAGGCTAGACTTCTGGATATGAGCAACAATGTCAATAACCTATGAGATGCAATCTTAAGATCTTAGGACTCTTTTACCTACTGTCCAGTCTCTTGTTTCTGTATCCTTGGTTCTTATCAAAGGACGCTGGAGAAAAATCTCAAAGCCATGATATCAGTATCAGCTATAAATCCATACTATCTAATCTCTGCTGAAATAGCAGTCTTATTTTATTTGTGTTTTTTTGAATTTCCAGATGAGTGTATTCCTTTCATGCCTTATCCACATTCCCCATGCTTCCATCCTAATCTTATGACTCATTCTCAGTAGATGGCCTTGTTTCCTACTTTCCCAGAGGAAAAAAAAAGAGAGAGAGCGAGAGAGCCAGAGACTGATGTTACAGCTGAAGGTGTCTCCTTTTCTTATTTCCACACCCAAATTTATACCTTTAGCCAATCCCTTTCTTTCGTTTTATCTCTGAATAAAAACTGGCCCACCTTTAGGCTGTATTATTGCCACCATTTCAGGCAATACTACCAAAAGAAATGCAACAGGCTCTAATCTGAGTTAATTCAAATGTTTCTGTCAACACAGCAGCATGCTCAAAGTCCTCCAGGTTTTCAATGGTATGTGTCCTTAATTTGCCACCATCCTGCCACACCAATCCATGGTTAACTGAATGCATACATCTTTTGAAACAAATTCCTTTCTTTTGCCTCCTATCGGAGTCCTCTTCACACCCGACCTAAATCAGAGCACTCATCTCCTGGCTGGTCTTCAGGATGCTGTCACAATCATTACCTCATACAATCTCTTTCATCAATAACTGATGGAATGCTTAAAGTTCAACCTTGAGTAGTGTCTAGGACTTCTACAGTCAAGCTTCTTGCATACCCACATATGTCTCAAACTTTTCTTCAATGTGGGAAGATGTTCTTAGCACATGCTGTGTCTATTAGCTAGAATATCTCTCCTCCACTTTGGACTGTCCACATTCTACTTATTCTCCACAAATTACATCAGTGTGTGTTAATCGTTCCCTTCCTCAAATGTCTATTGTATATTGCAGTCTGTAGTATATTTGGTTATACATTGGTTTTTTTAAAATTTTTATTTATTTCTTCTGTTTAGGACTTGACTTTCAAGAGGGAGTATGTTCCTTAGGAGCAAGAACCTTATCTTATACATCTTTTGCCCTCACAATGTTGGCCAGTCATTAAGTACTTACTACAAATACCCATTGACTTCATTTCAATGAGTCAGAGCTTTTCATTTGAAAAAGGAACCTATGAATGGGTACCTGAATATCAAATAGTATAAACCAGCTCGTGAAAATTCATGATTGGAATGAATTGGCATAATGAGGATCATCTTCTTGTTTTTCTCTGAATTTTGGTTGTGAGTGACTACCTTCATGGGAACTTTGCACCACGAGAATCATCCCAAAATTTACAGTTTTAACTAATCACAGTGCCTAGGTGTTGATCCAAAGCTAAATTGATGATGAAACATAAAGTAGTCTGTGTACCTCATAAACACTCAAATTAAAATATGAAAATATAAAAATCTGGAAACATAAAGGCTTGGCTATTTTTTAAAAAGGTTTTATAGGATGTTGATAGCAATAATTTTGGAATTTGATTTAAATATTTTTGGGGGATTTATACAAATCTGAGATAAACCATAAGAATTTAACTCACAAATTGTATGTTTGTGGATGCTTGTGTCATTAGAATAAAGCTAATTTAAGGAAACAACACTACAAATCTCTTTTCTTGTAAAAAGAAATTTGATAAATATTGGTCTAGCCCAACTTGAAGACCCATATAAGAATCCTCACTCAAACATTCGTGTCAACCTGTTTCTTTTTTTTTAATATTTTTATTTATTTTTTTGAGCAAGAGAGACAGAGCGTGAGCAGGGGAGGGTCAGAGAGAGAGGGAGACACAGAATCAGAAGCAGGCTCCAGGCTCTGAGCTAGCTCTCAGCACAGAACCCGAAGCGGGGCTCTCAGCCACAAACTGTGAGATCATGACATGAGCCCAAGTTGGACGCTCAACCAACCGAGCCAACCAGTTGCCCCCATGTCAACCTGTTTCAACAGCACTGCCTTCCATGATAGGAAGCTTAACATCCTTTAAGGCAACCCATCGCATTTGGGGACAGATTCTGTTTTTTAAGAATTTCTTCATCATTTTATTTTACAGGAGTTACATAAGGTCAAATGTCTGTACGTACATGAGTACAGCAGGCCAGGTGTAGTATGATAGGGTGTGGTGGAGACTGTGGTGACTGGAAGGTGCTTCTACTCTGTTCCAGCTGAAAACCAGCAGAGGAGTGAGGCGCCAGTGTTGCCAAGCCTCCTGTGACTCAAGAGATGCCAAAAATCTAGATATATCTGTGAAATCTGTGGTTCTTCAACATGATAATTCAAACTGTTAGATAAAACACTGTGGATGAGGTTGGTAGATTAAATACACACATCTGTGGGTTAAACCTGGCTGCAGCCCTCTTTTTTTTTTAACTTTGGAGTTAAATTCTGCCTTACCTTTTCACCTTGAGGGGGCAAAAAACATGTATTAAATTTATATTCTTTTACTCAAAAAAGAGGACAAAAGTCAAATATTTAAGGACAACTATTGTTCTCCATATTTACCCCTTCATGAAATTCTTTGAGTCTTTTGAACCCAAAGTACAGCTAGGTTAGAAAATCATTTATGCATATCGATATTGAGATAGTCACGATTTAGAGAGTTTCTTAATGTACAATGGCGATTTCTATTAGGATTGTTTTGCTTAGTGTTAGTCCATGGTGAAATTTTCATTTGGAAACCAGGCCTAGTGTCCTTCAGGCCTCCTAACTTGACATCATAAGCAAATTTCATAAGCATAGCTTCTGTGTACTCATTTAGATCACTGTTTAAAACTAAGCTGGGCTTTGCTGGACCAGATAACTGTCCAATGGTAGGCCACTAATACAGCTACAGTGATTCCCCAACCAGCTGGCATATTTCAGTCCATAATCTTTAAATCTCTGGAAAAAATAACTAAACTTTTCAGTTTTTTTTTTAATGTTTTTTTTAAAACTTTTATTTATTTATTTTTGACACACACAGAGAGACAGAGCATGAGTAGGAGAAGAGCAGAGAGAGAGAGGAAGACACAGAATCTGAAGCAGGCTCCATGCTCTGAGCTGTCAGCACAGAGCCAGACACGGGGCTCGGACTCACGGACCATGAGATCATGACCTGAGCCAAAGTCGGACACTTAACCAGGTGCCCCAATAACTTTTCAAATTACTCTTTCAGTATCTCAACTTTATTTCTCTTTCTTCATAGGAAGGTATCAAGATGGAGTTTGTAAAATATTCTGTCAAAATAGGGGTCTCCTTGGTGCCTCAGTCGGTTAAACATCTGATTCTTTTGTTTTTGGCTCAGGTCATGATCTCATGGTGGTGAGACTGAGCCCCACTTCTGGCTGGGCATGGAACCTGCTTAAGATTCTCGCTCCCTCTGCCACTCCCATGTGTGCATTCTCTCTGTCAAAAAAAATTTTTTTTTGTCAAAGTAGAAATACATTACGTAAATTACTTTCCTTATTTACCAATGAAAAGGAGTTTGGGTCAATACCTTTATGTTGTACAACTCTGGGGGCTTCATTCATACTGTCTTTTGTTCATGAGTCAACCCCTTAACATAACTCATAGAACACAGTGTAGCTGGTGCCCCCTGGAGTTGTGCATCCACCATAGCCCTGAGTGAGGTTAATTTGGCAATGATGTTCTGGAGGCATTTCTGCACACTCGGTAGCTCCTGGTGATGGTGTTCATAGGCCAGGCTTAAAAAAGAGCAAAAACAAAAAACCCTTTGATTAAACCAATTGCTGGCATCAGGATACTTCAGAATACGTTTCTTTGATAAATATTTTGGTGATGTTTGAATGTATACAAGAAATTACATCTTGGCTATATAATCAATTTTTAATTTTAGTAAATGCTATGTAATCCCAGAGAAAAACCTAAATACTTCTGTCATTCCATGCATATTACTCGCTTACAATTAATGAACATTATCTGTCGTGGTTAGGGTGATCTATTTGAACAAGGCTTGATGAATGGCTTTTGTAAAGGGCCAGATAGTAAATATTTTAGGATTTGCAGGACACATATGGTCTTTGTCACATATTCTTTGTATTTTATTTTTTTTCTAGCAGTTGCCAACGTTTCAATGGCTGGTAATTTAATAAACAGTAAGTATTGTTTCACTTTTGTATTTTGTTTTTTTATGTTGATTTTTGGTACTCTAGCCATACACCATCCTAAGTAGTTTTCGGTATTTAGCAGTGCCTAGGTCCTCACAGAAATCCAGGGAAATGGGCAGTCTCGTTGTTCTTGCACTTGAGCCTGGGCGACGAAAGCATAGCAGGGGTTAAACAACTTGCTCAAGTCTTCAGGATAATTTTGCTCTCACCAAGAATGTCTTAACATTGTATCTTCTATACATTAAAGGGTGAAAATAAGTGCATAGTGGATGCAGGGAATTATTTGTTTCTATATAAGGTAAAATGGCCTTGGCCTTTTCTATTTTTTTCTTTTATACCACAGAGTACAACTGCAGATGTGTGTGTTTTCACTGTATTTTGAAATGATAAACTGATATGAAAATATTTTAAATAGCATGCCAAAAATGTCTTCACTGAGCACAAAATGGACAAAGTCCAAATGTTAGTTTAAATTGCATATTATCTACCAATCTTCCCAGCAGAATCTGAAAGATGTTATTGTTTGAGTCACGTAGTTCTTCTGAATAATCTTTTCTTTGTAAACAGTTGGCAATCCAAACTCTGGATTTTTCCATTTAATGTTTCAAAGAAACTCATTTTTAAGGTCCTTTTTAATCAGCATATCTGTCACCTTCTTTTTCAGCCTTTTTTTGGTGGGGGTGGGGGGTTACTTTTTGGTACTGGTAAATGTTTGACTTTCAACTTTAAACTGGTGTTCACCTTCTTCTTTAACACTGCAATTTCCAGTTCACCCAGGCTTGCATCCCCCAGTTTCCTCTAAAACTGAAAATTAGTGGTCGTTTTTCCAAAAGCTGTAATTTTTACATTAACCTTGTTTCTTCTTTTAATTGGTGTTTTTCTGTCAGACAATGGTAGGGGGCTGGTGATGGGTGTTACTTATTTTGAGAACCCTGTTTCAGTGAGGCTGGTTGTGAAATAAAGGCTGGAGAGGAAAAAACTCCTTAAGGCTTCTGCCTGTGGGGTGAAGAAAGAAGGAGAAGGGAAAGGGCTAGAATAATGGGAGGAGCAGGAGTGAATGTTCTCATCAGTTCAGAAATTAGAGACCAATCAGAAACTGTAGCCAAAGGGTTTCTTCCGGTTTAAATATGGAGCCATGTCTAGGCCCCCATCAATCCAAGTTGCTAAAAATGTCCCCCTCCCTCCAAGTTGTGACCAGCCCTCTGGCCACTGAATGTGAGGACAGCTAAATAACAGAATTTTCTTTCAACACGGGCGTGATACACATTCAAGCTGAAAGCCCATGGCTAAGAGAAAGTGACTGTTAAAATCCCTTTTAGACAAATGAATAAGTATTCACGTTTCTTTTTTTTGTTGGTTTCGCCCTCTATGGGCTACTGTGCTCCGTCCTGTCAGCACTAATTGTCTCCAGGTTTTGTTTTTGTTTTTTTGTTTGTTTGTTTGTTTTTTACCTATTATAGTTAATTGGTTTGCCTCCTGCAAGAAACTTAAAGCTGTTGAGGGAGGTTCCCCTCAACTAGAGATGGTTTGCAAATAGAAACTAGTATAAAGAAATAAATAAATCATATGAGATTTCAATCCGAAATAATTTTTATTTTAATTTGGACAAAGAAAATGGGCTAGAGAATTAGAAGATTTAGGTACTGTTATATTTGATCCACAATCTATAATTTGCTTAACAAATTTTAAGCGTTGTTTCAAGTATGACAAATAATTGTTCCAATCTTCATTCTCTCATTTTACACAAACAGTTGAAAGAAAATATGAAAAATTTCTCTGAAAGTTTCAATTAAAAAAAAAACTGGATTTTTTTATACCATCACAAACATTCAGTATTTGAAACTCATAGTTTTTTTAGCCTTTTTGCCCCAGGTTCCATGGCTTTAAAGCTCTGACGGTGTTACATTTAAATATTACCTACTTTTAAGTATTGGTTTTCCTGTCTCAGTGTTTTAATTAATGAAACTGTGTGTTATTTTTAGCATGGTAATCCAATCAATAGGACATACTTCTACTAGATTACAATAATTAGAAGGCATTGTTTACAGTAAAATCAGCATAGGTCTATCTAGAAGTAAATATTTATATAGCGAGATGCCAATAATTGTTAGTTAGATACGAGGACGAGTTTTTAAACTTTTATTGAAGTATAATGTACATGCAAAAATTATAAGTGTAGAACTCCATGAATTTTACAAACGATACTTACATAATCAGCACCCAGATCACGATTCAGAATATTCTTAACGTTCCTAAAGCTACTCATTCTTCCACCTCAAGGGGTAACCCCTTCCTATCTTCCAACAGCATGAAATAGTTTTGCTTGTTTTGGAACCTTCTATAAATTGAAACATTCTGTATGTACTATTTAGTGTCTGACTTCTTTTACTCAACTTTTGTTGTTGAGATTTAGTCAAGATACCACAGGTTAAGGGCTTAGTCTCATGAAGGTGCCCCTCCCCAACACTTTAGCTGCCAATTACAAATAGTAGGTCCCCGGGTTGTGTCAGATGTGACTACACATTTTGGACGTTCCCATAACTGCCTCCCATGTGGATTTGATTATTTGCTAGGATAGCTCTTGGAACTCAGGGGAACACTTACATTTACCAGTGTATTAAAGAATGTGACTCAGGCAGAGAAGGACAAATACCATATGATTGCATGTATAGGTGGATTAGGAGGAACTTAACGAAGGATCATCGGGGAGGAGAAGGGGAAAAATAGTTGGGGAGAGGGAGGGAGGCAAACCACAAGAGACTCTTGAATGCTGAGAACAAACTGAGGGCTGATGGGGGTGGGGGAGAGGGGAAGGGGGGTGATGGGCATGGAGGAAGGCACTTGTGGGGATGAGTACTGGGTGTTATATGGAAACCAACTTGACAATAAACTATTTAAGAAAAAAAAAAAGAATGTGATTAAAGATACAGACGAACAGCCACATGCAACAATACATAGGGTCAGCTCTGGGAGGGTCTCAAGCAGAGGAGCTTCTCAGGTGTATCCCCCCCCTGGTATGTGGATGTGTTCACCAACCTGGAACCCCTCTAAACCCTATACTTTTGGGATTTTATGGAGGCCTTACCATGTAGGCCTGATCAATCATTAACTCTGTTTTCAGCCACCTCTTCCACTTGTAAAGAAGTTTGGGAGAGGAAGAGCTGAAAAGTCCAAGCTGCTAATGAAGGCTAGTTATTTGTGGTGATCAGCTCCCATTCAGAAGCCAGGTCCCCACCCAGGTTTGCTTCATTTTTTTTTTTTACAATTTACATTTTTTTTAATTTTTTTTTTTTACAAATAGTTTATTGTCAAATTAGTTTCCACATAACACTCAGTGCTCATCCCACAAGTGTCCTCCTCCATGCCCGTCCCCCCCTCCCCCCCACATCCATCAGTCCTCAGTTTTTGTCAGCATTCAAGAGTCTCTCATGGTTTGTCTCTCTCCCTTTCCCCCACCATTTCCGCCCTTCTTCTCCCCCTTGTTCCTCCGTCAAGTTCCTCCTAATCCTCCTATACGTGCAAACATATGATATTTGTCCTTCTCTGCCTGACTTATTTCGCTCAGCATAACACCCTCAAGGTCCATCCATGTTGCTACACATGGCCAGATTTCATTGTTTCTCATTGCCATGTAGTATTCCATGGTATAGATAAACCACATCTTCTTGATCCATTCATCTGTTGATGGACACTTAGGCTCTTTCCATGTTTTAGCTATTGTGGAGAGTGCTGCTATGAACATTGGGGTCCATGTGCTCCTATGCCTCAGCATTTCTGTATCCCTTGGGTAAATTCCTAGCAGTGCTATTGCTGGGTCATAGGGGAGTTCTAGTGTTAGTTTCCTGAGGAACCTCCACACAGGGTTGCTTCATTAATAGATACTTGAGCACCTGGGTGGCTCAGTCAGTTTAATCATCTCCAGCTCTTCATTTTGGCTCAGGTCATGATCTTGTGGCTTCGTGGGTTCGAGGCCCTCATCTGGCTTTATGCTGACATTACAGATCCTGCTAGGGACTCTCTCTCTCTCTCTCTGCTCCCCCTCCCCCGATGTGTGCTATGTCTCTCTCTCTCAAAAAAAAAAAAAAAACAAAAACACTTAAAAAAAAAAAGAACAATAGATACTCCGTGTGCTTCTATCACTTAGGAATTTATAAAGATTTTAGGAGCCTGTATCAGAGTCTGGGGACACAGGCCAAGTATTACAAGAAATGCTCCTAGTGCTCTTACCATTTAGGAAATCACAAGAGTATTAGGAGCATTATTTCAGGAATGAGGGGCAGAGATCCTCCAACATATATTTTTTCTATATTCCCACAGGTTCACACAAATAGTGTTGCATGAACATGCTTGTGTATGGTCTCTGGTTAATAGATTTATGTGTTTCTACTAGGTACTTCTTTCAGGAGAAGATGCTGGGTCACAAGGTACACATGTTGTTTGAATATTAGACAATGCTAGTTTTCTATCACGGTAGTACTGGCCAACAATCCCACAAGCAGTAACTGAGAATGGCTCCACATAGCTTCTGGCACTTGATATTTTCTGCGCTTTACATTTGAGTCATTCTAGAAAATTTGTTGTGCCATCATGCTGCTCTATTTATTTTTTTATTAAAATGTTTATTCATTTTTGAAAGATGCAGAGAGACAGAGTATGAGTCAGGGAAGGGCAGAGAGAGAGGGAAACACAGAATTCCAAGCAGGCTCTGAGCTGTCAGCAAAGAGCCCAAAACGGGGCTCGAACTCACAAACTGTGACATCATCACCTGAGCTGAAGTTGGATGCCTAACTGATTGAGTCACCCAGGCACCTCTCCATTATTTTGTTTTAATGTGCATTTTCCTAAAGACCGCTGTGATAAATGTAAAAGGACACTGCCACAATGATCATGTCCTCCTACAAATTTGTACTATTGACAAAACTGGGCTCCAGCGGATTTGTGATTTACTCAAATGCACTCAGCTTGGATGTGGTAAACCAGTATCAGGTTTTGTTCATTAATGTGGCACATGATAATGAAATTTTAGAATCAAAGGAATTTTGGAGACCTTGCCATCCAAAAGTTTCTTGCAGAAGAAGTTAAGGCCCAGAGAATTGCATGTATTAATTACTTCAGACATCACATTTCTTTTGGTTTTGTCTGATGAAATACACTGGCCTAGAGGTCTGGATTTGATTCTGGATTCTACCACCTACAAGCTGTGTGGCTGAGTCAAGTCACCTGCTTTCTCTGGACATCTATTCTTTAATGAGAGCTATATAAGCTCAAACATATTTTCTTGTGTGTTTGTACCACCCAGGAGACAATTATGATAACAACTACAACTTTCTGTGTTTACAGCTGTGAAAGACTTGAGTGGTCTTCAACTGACCTGACTTTCCTCTGTGCCATGAGTTCAGGTCTTCAGCGAGGCTCATGTCCTCAGTTTTTTACTCAAATTCCAATGTAGCTGAGTAGTTCTACCTCAATACCCGCAGGCACCTCAACTTAACATGTTCTTTTTTTTTTTTTTTTTTTAAATGTTTTATTTATTTCTAGGAGAGAGAGAGAGAGAGACAGCGTGAGCAGGGGAGGGTCAGAGACAGAGGGAGTCACAGACTCTGACACAGGCTCCAGGCTCTGAGCTGGCAGTCAGCACAGAGCCCGACAAGGGGCTCAAACCCACAAACTGTGAGATCATGACCTAAGCGAAAGTCGGACGCTTAACCGACTAAGCCACCCAGGCGCCCCTCAACTTAACATGTTCTGATCCCAACAGGTCTTTCCACTGCAGCATGTTTCCTACCTTATTGAGTATCATGACCTTTATCCTTTGTCCAAGCTACATTCCTATCTCCTGTATTATACCACATTGCCCCTGATCAAGCATTTATCACCATACCACTTTCTTTTTTTTTTTTAATATAGTTTATTGTCAAGTTGGTTTCCATATAACACCCAGTGCTCATTCCAACAAGTGCCCTCCTCCATGCCCATCACTCCCCTTCCCCTCTCCCCCACCCGCATCAACCCTCAATTTGTTCTCAGTATTTAAGAGTCTCTTATGGTTTACTTCCCTCCCTCTCCCCAACTATTTTACCCCTTCCCCTCCCCCATGGTCCTCTGTTAAGTTTCTTCTGTTCCAGATATAGGGAAAACATATGATCTCTGTCTTTCTCTGCCTGACTTATTTCACTTAGCATAATACCCTCGAGTTCCATCCACGTTGTTACAAATGGTCAGATTTCATTCTTTCTCATTGTCCTGTAGTATTCCATTGTGTGTGTATAAATATAAACCACATCTTCTTGATCTATTTGTCCGTTGATGGACATTTAGGCTCTTTCCATGATTTGGCTATTGTTGAAAGTGCTGCTATGAATATTGGGGTATACGTGCCCCTATGCATCAGGACTCCTGTGTCCCTTGGGTAAATTCCTAGCAGTGCTATTGCTGGGTTTTAGGGGGGTTCTATTGCTAATTATTCTAAAAACCTCCACACTCTTTTCCAGAGGGGCTGCACCAGTTTACATTCCATTCAACAGTGTAGGAGGGTGCCCGTTTCTCCACATCCTCGCCAGCATCTAGAGTTTTCTGATTTGCTCATTTTAGCCACTCTGACTGGCGTGAGGTGGTATCTCAGTGTGGTTTTGATTTGTATTGCCCTGACGATGAGTAGTGTTGAGAATCATTTCATGTGTCTGCTGGCCATCTGGATGTCCTCTTTGGACAAGTGTCGTTCATGTCTTCTGCCCATTTCTTCACTAGATTACTTGTTTTTCAGTTACCACACCACTTTCTATTGAAATAGTTTTCTAAGAGGGTCCATGGCTCCATTGTCTTTCCCCACTAATCTATCCTCTGAAATCTTGTAGACTTTATCTTTCTACATTATGATAAGATCATGCCATAATCTTGATTAAATAAATTTAAAACATCTTTCATAACTTTCTAAGGATAGTGAGATGAAATTTAGATGCCCTAGCTTGGCATTCAAGGTCTTCAATATCTGGCAACTGCCTGGCTTGCACACCTGAGTTTATTTCCTGTTGTGCATTTGCTTTGCTGCTTCACCTTGGTGTCCCACCACAGACCCTGCCTACTCTCTAGCGATGTTCCACTCCCTGCATGAGATACATACTCTCATTCATCTGGTAGAAACCACTGTCCTTGTCTTCTACAACTTTTAAGTTCCTACTGATGTCCTCATCCATGACAGCTTTCCCTATCTTCCCTTCTGTTGGTCTAGGTCCCCTTCACTTTCTCAGCACCACTGCCCTGTCCATCATCACAAAGTTCTACCACAACATTTCTCACGTGGCACCATAGTCATTTGCTTGTGTGTCTATCATCTTCCCTGATGCTTTAAAGCTCCTCAGGCATCAGGATTGGATCCATCCATCTCCATAACGCCCGTGCTAAATGAACATAGATGCTCAGTGAATAATTCTTGGATGCATAAATGAATTTATTGAATCTGAGGAGGCAAAAAAATCAAGCTCTCCTTAACAGAAAAATACCAAGATACAACTTTCCTCCTTTCTTATTAATACACTCAGGTTTTATTTCTTTGCCTTTCTTATCAATATATGTATTTTTTACCTAGATGTTTGCAATGATGGCAATTTTACATATAACTTAAGTGCATCTAATTGAAATTATGGCATCTTGAATCTAAAGATTTGCATGGGACTACTTGAAGCTTTAAGTTGAATATTATAGATGAATTTCCTGAAATCAACTTTATTTTTAAAAAATAGAAGCTCAGAGAATTGCCAAGTGGGCTGTGTATAATGGAGTATACCCTCTTTTTTGCCTTGTTCAGCCTTGGTCTGTTTCTCTCTGTTTCCATTTTGCAGTGTGTAAACCTGATGCACTAGGCTAATTATATAACAGTCAGCATATGATTGATCATAATGTTGCTTTCAGAAAAACCTGGAAAATATTTTTAAAATCCGGCCTATGAAAAATTCCAAGTATATTTTAAAATTAAAATAATATAATGCCTTGGTGAAACAAATGAAAACCTACAAATAAATCTTCTCTGAAATAGAAATCCTCAAATGGTTTATGAGCCCTTTTCTAGAAAATAAAAAATTATAAAAGAATCAATTACTCATAAATGTATAAATGTTTCACCTTTTCCTTAAGGTATTTTATGTGGACACACTCATCATTCAAAAATTTAGCTTTTAATTTAACCTTTAAAAGCTAAGATTGCTGATTTGTAAAAATACTGCTGTAAGAATACATTATAACAACAAGGGACTGGAACTCTCAAATGCGCAAAGTCCCTCTGATGTTCTTTACGCTAATTAAGTAAATAACAGTGCACTAGAAAAAGTTCCTGTTAATTTTCCAAAATGGTTTTCATCTTACAACATTCCGGATTTTACACAGAAGATCTAAAGAATAGAAGTGTGCTGAACAAAGAAAAGGAACATTTTGAGGCAAGTCACAAAAAGAAAAATTAATAAGGATTAAACCTCTTCCACACTTTGTTCAAAAGTGCATATTTTGATTTTGTTCTCACTTAAGTAATACTAAATTATAGTATGAAGCCCACGTTAGTAACTACTCTTCAATAGCCACATTATCCATGATTACTGGCATTAAATACTGAATTAGCATTAGCTGGCTGCTATTGTTTATAAATTAATTTTTTTCCTGTTTCTGTGAGTTCTATGAATTACATCCTGTAATCTCCTATCTCTCTAGGGATGGAGTGTTACAGTGAAAATAACTGTGGCCTGGAACCTGAAGACTCAGAATCAAAATGTGATTTGCCACCAATTGGCTCTGCAACCTTAGGTAAGTCACTCAACTTGTCAACTTGTGCTGCCTCCCTTTTTTTAATGTTTATTTTTGAGAGAGAAAACACTAGCAGAGAGAGGTGCAGAAACAGAGAGAGGGACACAGAGAATCCAAAACAGGTTCAGAGCTGTCAGTGCAGAGCCCGACATGGGGCTAGAATTCATGAAGCGTGACGTGATGATCTGAGCTGAAGTCAGACACCTAACCAACTGAGCCCTGTGTTGCTTCTCTTTTAAAGGCATTGAGTTGCAACTCGATGCTCTGCGAGCTCTGTTCTAATTCTAACATTAACTGACCCCTTTTGTGTCCATATTAAGGAGGATTTTGGCTTATCCTACTGTCCAGTCCTTTCTCTAACATTTCTGTAGTAAGACTTTTCTAGTTGAAAGTGACTGAATCTATCTTGAACAGCCCAAAGCCAAAAAGACACTTGACTGGCTCATAAAACCCAAAAGTCCAGGAGTCTCAAAGTCTGGAGGGTTCCAAGGACTCCAGAGTTATCTTCAAAATCTAGTTTCTTACATTTTTTATCTCAACTCTGCTTTCCTCTGACTTGGCTTCATTTGTAGGCAGGCTGTATACAGGTGTCATTCTCTGGTAACTTCAGATCTTTACAGCCAACAACACTGGTGGGGAACAAAAACTTATTTCTAACAAAAGTCCCGAGTGGCCAGGTCTTGGGAATGTTAGGGGTGAGTAAAGATGTGGATGGTGGGGCATTTCCATGTGAACAGAGAGTGGTGGTTCTTCAAAGGAAAACTGAGGTACAGTTTTCAGAACAAGGGAAATGAATGCTGAATGGGCAAAATTAACAGGTATCTCCCTGCAACTTGGCAGCTGTCTCATCTGAAAGTGTTCCCTGTCCAACCTCGCCTTCTTCCCTTTTACCTTTCACAGGTGTTAGTTCTCCCAGTAAACCTTGTTCATTCTTAACTCTGTCTCAGCATCTGCCTCCTGCAGGACCCAAACTGATGATGAGATGGGGTTTGGGCCTGGATTATTCACTACTTACCTGGCAAGTACTTGGATGGTAAGCAGGGTACACGTAGTCCTTGGCACAAGGTGGGGAACCCATTACTAAGCCTTTACAGAGGGGTGGCCTGGGTCAGTGATGCAGTAGAGGGGAGCACCCTGATTGCAACAATGATTCAGGACTTTGAAAAATGTTGAATACAAGATGGGTGGGGAATAATGCATATGAGGACAATACATTTGGCTTGCTGTTATTAGGCTGAATTGGAACTCTAAAGAAGAATAATAAAGGGCAATTGCCAAATTGAAAACTAAGAGAGAAGTCCCAGGGACCTCTTTGGCAGCTTCAAAAGCAGGCTTTACCTTCTGTGGAAGGAAAGCAAGAAAAGTAAAAAACCAAACTCTGGAGTTAGAATCACTGAGCTTCAGATGATTAAATGTTCAGCAGAGACAAATGTCATGATCAGGGCACTTGTTGGGAAAATTAAGAAGCTTGACATATGGTGTGGGGGCATCAGAGTAGATACCCCTGAAGATTTTGTTTCCCGAAACCTCTGAACCGTTGGAGCCTGCAGATGGGTCTGTCCATCACTATCAAGAGCTCAAAGTGTCCCCATATGAGAAGACACTTCAGAGTCTTCTTCCCAGCAAGGCAGTGGAGGGTTCCCCTTAAGATCTGCCTCCACCACTTGTGACTTTCAGGCTGATAACTAGGATCAAATCTAAGAATAATCCCTAGTGATATGCTGAGCCTAGCAATAGAGAAAGCAATCTTATCCTAAATTTGCTACAAAAACTAGTAAGTATTTTCCAGCAGAAGCTGGGGGAGGATCCCTGGGATTAGATTTTGAGGATGCTGGACAAAGGGAGCCAAAGCATAAGACTGGACAGAACACTTAACTGACTTAGGAGTGCCATCTTGGAATATAGGATTTCACTTTGGTTAGAACCTCAAGATATGATACATGGCTTTTGATTTGGCAAATGTTTCTCACTTTCTATCCTAATCAAGAAAGATGGACAGAGATAGTTCACCTTGGTCCACATATAGACCACGTATAGACAACAATATACATTGACAGTTTTGTCCCAGGGCTATATAAACTATGTTACAGTCGTAAGAGATGTGGACCAACCAGTATCCTTGAGAATATCACTTTATCCATTGAATTGATGATATTATGTAGATCAGGCAGGTTGAGTAAGAGGTGGCTAATATCCTGAAAGTCTTGGTAAGGCACATGTACCCTAGAGGACAAAAAATAACCACATAAAGATTCAGGGGCCCATCATATCAGTAAAATCTTCAGGACTCAGCAGTCAGAGACATGCTAGGATATTCCTTGCAAAGTAGGGAAAAAAATACAAATGAGTGCATCTTATATACCCTACAACCAAGAAAGAAGCACAATGCCTGGTAAGTGTCTTTGGGTTCTGGAAGCAACACATTCCATACTTAAGAATACTACTTCAGCTCGAACACCAGGGTGCAGGGTTTTAGAGCAGGGCCCAACTGCATGTGTCTTGCTGCTTGGGCCGTATGATCAGGCAGTGGTGGAAAAGACGCAGTGGAGTTGATGGCAAACCCCAGTCAGAGAATCTCAGCACAGGACCCTAAGTTTTAAAGTCCAAGCTATCTGCCAGAGATAAATGGACACTTTGGAAAAACCATCAAGACCATAGAAATCATGACTGGGGGCAAAGAGAATTTAGAATGAAGAATACAGAAGGGCCATGATGAATGCCAGTTGCAAAAAGGACTACAGTTTTGTCTTAGGAAGAGAGACCCACAAGAATCCTGAAGAGCTGCTAAATACATGAAGAAGTGGATCCCATATGGCACAAGGGTGGCCTGTGGCCACCATAGAATCGTACTGCTTGCATCTCCCTTCAGGAAAGGACTTGCCATTCAGCTTCAAGGAATGCAGATAGCTGGCAGCCTCCAGTGGCAGTGCCTTGGGAATATACCACAACTTTTGAACCAAGACTACACGCTTCCCTGGTGGGCCTCAATGACTAAGCAATATGGGGGGGTTGGAGGGATGAGTACTAGAACCTGCCCACTTCTGCCCAACATGGGATTCCTCTGACACATGCTCTAATTCTCCATGTTTCACAGTCTAAGACTCTTTCTGACCATTTCTGCTTCCTTCCTCCTCCACTTTACTTTCACAAATCTCAGATTTTTATCCTGGTCTACATCGTGGCTTTATCTGGATTTATATCCCGGCTTTCCTTGCCAAACCCTGTTTCCTATCTCTTTATCTTTCGTGGGCATTGTTACCATCCCCTTCCCACACACCTTAAAACCTCTGGCACTATTATCTTCACCTTAGTGTTTAACTCCCAGTGAGTAATAACTAAATAATCTGGTAACATTTTGATTTGGGCTAAAGTCTATATTGTCCACCTGTGTCAAGATCACTTGATTCTCCTCCAGCTTAGTTCATGGAACTTGCTCACCAGTGCTTGGTGAAACTAACACTAGAAACTTTGCTTCAATGGCATTCACCTTAGCTCATTTTTCAAAACTGTAGTGCAAGTGACACACAGACTGGGGTGATAATTTCAGCTTGAGGAATCCTCTCTTTCCTATGAAAATACAACTTAGTCTTCTTTGCTCCCTTTCTCTTATAGTTTGCAACAGGTCTCTGCCCAAAGAGTTGCTAATGAGATAGAGGGAAGGGCGTCCGTACCACAGAAGGGCAAGTGTGCCTGTGAGAACTATGGCCACTTTGAACATGAAGTGTTGTTTTGGATCCTTTATGTCATGTTTCCCAACTTATTCTGAAGTTAAAGCCTCCAAATATTATTTTGAATGATTTTTTTCTTCTTTTTTTAGTTTCTTCCTCTGTGTCAACAGTACTTCAGCAAGAACTTCAGAGTTTTCTTGTGCTGATACTGAGAAGGAACACTGATTTTAAGAGGAATCTAGATTCCTTTTCCTTACCCTCTCATTTTTCCCCCATTCGTTTTAGACTTTTCTGTAACTTTTATTAAGCTATCTTTGAGTTCAGAAGGCTGAGAGAATTTTTCCTTTAAAAAAGAAAGCTTGCCCACCAGCCAGTTTTATATTTTTCCCCAAGCACTCAACAGTCTAATCTTTTTCCCATTTAAAATGAGAAAGAGTTTAGCAAGAAATTGACTTGATGTTAGGACAGGAGCTTCGGGAAGCTCTAATCTCAGTGACAGCTTTAACAAACCAATCCGGCTCTCTGGCCTCCTACATATTGAACAGGACCTGCTCCTTCTGGCCCTCCAGGTAGGAAAGTAAGTCTCTAAAGCACATTTGCGAGGGCTCTGTATTCTCTCTTTCTGTTGGTTTTCTCTTCGATGCTTTCAGGATCTTAAGTCTTAGCAGTATATCCCCTACTCTTTTGGAAGCAGAAGAATTTAAGAAGGGGGCCGGTCTTTGGTTCCCTTTGAAATATTTGCTACAGTTTTACTACCAGCGCAGCTCCCAAATTGGTGATTTGGGGAAACTGTTTTGAAATTGGGAGTTTATAAAAGAACGTCTTGGTTTCTGCTTTCTCTTTGCGTGGGAGGAAACCAAAGACATAAATTTTTTAGGCCAAGAAGAGAGACTCTTGACTCAGAAAAAATAGTATCGTAATTATCCTTAATACAGTTTGTTTGTTACCAGTAGTAATCTTCAGACTTTAGGGAACATAGTAATAATCTAGAGGACATGTTAAAACACAGCTTGCCAGGCCCCTCTCAGAGGATTACGTTCACTAGGTGGGGCTTGGAAATTTGCACTTCTAACAAGTTTCTATGATGATAATGAAGACTGTCTGGGAACACTCCTAGTGAACTATTGATCTATACCGTGATCACATTACTTCATAGGAAAAACTCCTAAAATCTCTGTGAGCTTTCCTAATTGAACAAAAGTGTTATAACTGTTTTGTATTATGACTAAGTGAACTTAACAGGAAAAATTTTTTTAAATCCTGATTTATTTTAGGACAATGAGTTCTTAAGGTATAAAAACTGTCACTTATCTTCTCAGTCTCATTGGTGGCATTACATTCCTTTGCTTCTTACAGAAAAAGTACTTGTGGCTAATTATTTGTAAAATAGTAACTGGCAACTAAAAATCATAAACTATTTTAGTTGTCTTTTTCTTTAGTTGTGTCAAACATTTACATGAATTTGTTGAAATTTACAAAGTTTTTCTATCTGTAACATGGGGCTAAAGATAGGTACTTTACAGGGTTGTTAGAAGGGTTAAAAGAAAGTGTATGCACCAAATGCCAAACATAGTGCCTAGCTAGCAGTAGATAACCAAGAAATATTAATTTTCCATTTTCATTTCTTTATCCATTTCAACACCATTATTTTTATTTGGTATTTTTAATATATACATGTATTATATATTTATTATTATTATTATTTTTACTCTAACAAATCAGACAAATAAGAAAGGAAGAGTATAAGTCATTTTAATGTGGGGTTATTTTCATTAGATATTGCAAGATTTTTTTTTTAACCAAGTAGAAATTACCTAATGGGGGGGGGGGGCACCTGGGTGGCTCGGTCAGTTAAGCCTCCACCTCCGACTTCGGCTCAGGTCATGATCTCATGGCTTATGAATTCGAGACCTGCGTTGGGCTCTGTGCTGACAGCTCAGAGCCTGGAACCCTCTTCAGATTCTGTGTCTCCCTCTCTCTCTGCTTCTTCCCTGCTCGTGCTTTGTCTCTCACTCCTTCAAAAACAAATAAACATTAAAAAATTTTTAGATAATATGAACAACACTTTCAATGCAGACTAGGCACGCTATTTTAGATGATTATTGAAAAGTTGCATTTTTTGATTCATACTGTTCCCAAATCCATGTTGTATCAATAATAGATAATAGAAGTATGTTTCTATGTCAGGAACTAGGCTAAATACTTTATTGTTTGCCCTAATCATCTTTGTAACAATGCTATGAAGTTGTCTTTTCCAACTATTACAGATATTTGTTTATTTCTATCTCCTCCTACAGCGAAAGCTCCATTAGCAGCAGCTTTGTTTTATATCCTTCTGTAGATCCACTGCTTAAAAGAATACTTGGCATATAGTACATAGGTGCTTAAGGAGTATTGAAATATATTTAGGCATCAATGAAAGGAAATGAATGCAAGCAACTCTTCCCTGAGAGGTTAAGAAATTTCCCTTAAGTTCTTGGCCATGTTAAAGTCCCAGTGCTCTGATTCAAGTTTTTCTTCTCCTGGACCTTTCTAAACTACTAAAATATTTGAGTTTGTAACCTTCAAATGGTGACAGTTAAAAAGAAAGTTGGAATTTAGATAAAAGTTCAAAATAAGCTTGCGTTGAAAGTAAAAGAGTCTTTAGTAGGGAATGGTTGGATTCAGCAAGTTTTTCAATAGCTGTTTCTTGCCTTTGTGCAGAGCCAGATGGTAAGGACATCTGAGATTACCACAAGCAAGTTCTCTCATTCTCAAACTGTTGAATGCCAGCAACCATTTCCTCAATGAAAGGTGTGGGTGAGGCTTCCTAGAGTCCTTGTTCCCTCTAAATCCCACAAAGTATAAACATGGTCATGCGATAGTGTTGATCCTTGATACCCCTCCCTCCTATTTTGAAAATGGGCCAAAGGAACAATAGTTTACCACATTACTATTGGATAAATAATATTTGCACATTTGTCTGGGTTCTACTCAGTCATAAATCAAATGAAAATTACACCTCACAATATAAACTTTCTTATTAATCTGAAACTTAAAAATCTGTCATCTTCTTCCCTTTAAAAAAATGCAATCACATTTTATTCCTATGTCCCTCTCTCTGTGGCTTCATTGGCAATCAGAATGCATTTTAGCTTCATTGGTGAATACTTCAAAATATGGTTATTATTAGATTTCAAATAAATACTGTTTGAAAGTAAACCTCATAAACTTCCATGAACAGTTACTTCTCTGGTTTATTTCTCTCCTAATTTCAAGGGGATTTCTTGGTTGGACTGGCTCCTTTTTCTACAATAATGGAATTCATGATTTTTATCTGGCCACATGACTTTATAACATAGACTCCATTCCCAGCTTATCTTGCAGCCATTCGTGGCTATGTATCACTTCTTTAAAAAATTTTTTTTAAATGTTTATTTACTTTTGAGGGAGAGAGAGAGAGAGAATGTGAGCAGTAGAGGAGCAGAGAGAGAGAGGGAGACAGAGAATCTGAAGCAGGCTTCAGGCTCCGAGCTGTCGGCATAGAGCCCAATGCAGGGCTTGAACTCATGAACTCTGAGATCATGACCTGAGCTGAAGTTGGATACTTAACTGACTGAGCCACCCAGGCACCCCAGTATGTGTCACTTTTAAAGCATGTTCTTAAGAAAAGGATCCATGCCCTTCTCTCCCTTACTCCTGATACTTCTGTACTGCTGCCTACAATGTGGCTATGGTAACTGATGTCTTGGATTGTGTGGATTAGTTCAGCAGCTGTGGCATGATGGTGAAACAGGGCATAAGAAGTCCAGGTCCTGGCACGATAATCCAGGTACATCTGTCTTGGGCTACCTTCCAAATATTTACATGAGAGACAAATACTTCTATCTGATATAAGCAATTATTATTTTGGGTTTTATTATACACAGCTGAAGTGATTTCAGATACAATATATTTTACTTCTATAATGTTCAGTGTTTTTTATTAGAATAAGTGAAAGGTGAGGAAATTATAATACACAAAGTTCTTTGACAACAGGCATTTTCTGAGTGAAAATACTTTGTATCATGCTCCAAAATAAAACTGAGTAAGATTGGCAAAACTTTGAAATGTGAACAATTGCTTAGATATTGTCCCTCATATAATTCTTAATGAATCTTCCTCAAGTTTTTAGTTTTCTTTGGCTTTGACCACACAAATCACTTTTTAGGAGGGATCATTTCTCTTGGTCAAAACAAGTAAAATTAAAGCAGAGTTTTAAGTGTCTTAGCTTTGGGCAGAGATACACAGATACGATTTCTCTGATGACATTCTTTCTTGACTCCCCTGAGATACAAACGCTGGAAAGTTGTCTCTGTAAATAAGTTAGCCAAGTGGTTGCTTCTTCTGAAACTTTAATCGAATATGTATCTGACAGCTGAGATACAATTCTTGAACGAGATTATTTTAAATGATATATTAAATGATTAATTCTTTAGCAATTTATCATTTTTTTGAGATAAGCCTTTGATTATGAATCACTAAGAACAAGCAGTGATTTAATTTCAAAAGGTTCAGTTACCTCTTCCTACTTGGTCTGTATCTCAAGCAGCTGTCCAGGGTACTTAAACAAAATTAATTACTGTAAATACTTAAATTACAGATTTTTTTCTCCTTTTTTTCTTGAATTGCGGGTTTTGAGAAAATGAAGCTGCTTTTTACAATAAGCCTGTTTTTTCATTTCGAACAAGACTTTGAATAATGATAAAGAATATGATAAATGATAATTAAAACGTGATTGCCTGTGTAAACCATATTAGAAAGATTGTACAACACTTTGAAAACAATCTTATGATGTTTTGCTTGTGGTATAGAGATAATATAGTTAAAGATTATGTGTATAAAAATTACAAACTTAAGAGACATTGACCCTAACATACCCCTAATGAAAAATTTCTTCATTGGAATTCCTAGAAGGTGGTCATCTTGTTCTGCTACAATACCTCCCAAGTAAGGGGTGCTCAGACCTCAAAAGGTGGTCCTCTTTAGTTTCTGTATAATGGAAAACTTTCTGTTATGGAACTTAATCTAGCTCCTTCTGTGTTACATCTTTCCATCCTTCGGGAGCATATTTCTGATTTTTGATTTCTCATTTTTTTGTGTGGAAAATGACGGGAACACTAATCTCCTGTTCCCAGGGTTCCAACATTAAGTATTTGAACTGCTTTGCTCCAAACTATGCTCACTCCCTGAATGACCATATAAGAAAACAAAGTACCTATTTCTGAGTTCTGTTCAAAATCAAAATCCTAATATGTTCATAATAATCCATTCATGATTTGATAGCAAAACAATACATAATTGCAAAGTGTACAGCAAATGAAAACTTTAAACGTTTCCTCTTACATATTGGTCATAAGAACAACAACTTGAGACTTCCTTACTATTCAGATGGCTGTTCTCAAAGTGTAGGCTGAGGAGCTTCTCAGGGTATCACTGTTTTACAATAGTACTAACACGTTACAGTATTTGCTTTCTTCACTGTGGACGTCTGAACCAATGGTGCCAAAGCAATGGGAAGTAAAACGGCGTTAGCATGAATCAAGCTGTACTGGGAGTCACTGTGTTCTCCCTGCCACACATTCACAGTAAAAGCTGCCTGTATCATTTAAGAATATCCTTGATGAAGCAGTAAGAATTATTAACTTTAGTCAGTCTGGACCCTTAAACACATATCTTTAAAATATTCTTTCTGATGAATTGGGAATTACACATAAGACACTTTCACTGCAAATTTCTAACTCTCTCAAAAAATAAAATACTTGTGCTATCGAAAGAAAAAAAAAACTTGTGCCATTCCTTGAATTATGAGCTGAACTAGCCATTTTTTTTCATGGAACATTATTTATACTTGAAAATATAACTGACACACTATGGTTATTCAGATGTGGGTATTTGGCAGACATTTTCTTGAAAGCGAATAAAATGTGTCTATCGCTTTGAAGATACAACTGACAGAGTTTGGTTGCCAATAATATTTGAGATTCCAAGTGAAAATTAGTATTGAGGAAGCTTGTATTTGCTATTGTGATCTTGACCGCTTCCCAATACGTAAAGACTTTACTGATCAGATTGGTAGTGATCTTAATAAATGTGATTTTCTGATGTTGTGCAATGAAATGTGTTAACATTTGGAAGATTTGCAGAATACAAAGTGTTTTAAAAATCATCACTGCTTGGCGATACAAACTCATGCATGAACCAAATAACAATCTATAGTTCAATGGATTTCAATGATTAGAATATAACAAATTTCTTATTGTAATTCCAGATTCTACAGTACAGCTAACTTTTACGAAATCACTACTGTATTGTGTGAAAGGAGAGAAGGTTAGTACTCCTCCTGACAAGGATGGAATATCCCTTGGGCCTGACAACATGACAACATGCATGAGGTAAGGAAATTACTACTTAATGAGTATTGGTGTAATAACAAAGAAGAATAACCACAATTATTAATCCTTTAGTATTCATACATATCTCTGTGTGAACTGAATTTTCTTCACTACTTAAACCAAAACAACATCCTATAACAGGTTGAATGCGGAAGAGATATGGGAGTCTGACTATCTTATACTGAGCCAGGTATTTGAGAAAACCAGAAAACAAAACAATAAAAAACAGAATCACTCTTCTGTTTTTTTTTTTTTGTTTGGGGAAAAATAGTTAATTTTTAATAAAAAAATGTTAACATGTAATGAGGTCATCACTTTTTATCATTTTAAAATGACCTGATGAATAAGACATTTTACATGTATTTAAATTTTGACTGCATTAAATGTTTATAAACGTGATATATATCATCCTAAGCTCTTTGACTGGCCCCAAAACACATAAGAGTTAAAGGGGACTTAAGACAAAAACAGTTGTGATTGATGGTACTAGGGATATTCTGGTGAAAGATTACAGCAAACCATACCCTCATTCATTCCAAAAGATGGGCAAAAAAAAAAAAACCCCAAAACAAAACAAAACCAATGTCTTCATTCCCACTAATAACCAATAGTATTGTATTCACACTTTATTAAGCTATTTTATTTTATGCCTCTACACATCTTGCACATGATCAATGCTAGAATTGTACTGCCCTTTGTGTAAAGTGGAACTTGAAGCCTTTACAAAAGGGTACCAAACTCCATGGAACACTTGCAGTGTTTTTATCTGTTACTTTTCTTGATTTTGATAAAAAACAATTAGTCATTCATAACTGCAGATATATTGTCCTAGAGTTTAAAATAAATAACTGCTTAGGATTCTCTTTCTCTGCACCACCCCGTTCATGCTTGTTGTCTTTCTCTGTCTCTTTCAAAATAAATAAATAAACTCTACAATGAAAAAGGGCACCTAGGTGGCTAAGTCGGGTAAGCATCCAACACTGGTTTTTGCTAAGGTCATGATCTCATAGTTCATGGGATTGAGCCCTACATCAGCTCTGCACTGATTTGGGATTCTTCCTCTCCTCTCTTTCTCCCCCCTCTCCTGCTCTCTCTCTCTTTTTCCTTCTCTCTCAACATAAATAAATAAACATTTAAAACAGAAGGTTTTTCCCAGTTGGCTGTCCTCTCACGTCTATCAATAACTAGTATCATTTTATAGACTTTTTCACTAAAATTGAAATGACATGTACCTGAAAAAGTTTAAACTGATCAAAAATAACTGATGAAATTAATGGAATAATTACATATTTCTGTGGTCTCAGACTTTTAAAAAGAAAGAAAAAAACTGAAGTAGTCAAAAATGAGAGTAAGTTGTTCCAAAGGTGAGTCTGAAATTCTCTCTGATCTAGTTTTAAATGCCTCAAAGACGGAAAATAAGTAAGGGCGGTGGAAAAAAGAAAAATCACTGCCAATCCACCACCTATAGATAACCACTATAAATATTTGGGGTATGTCTATTGGGGTGCCTGGGTGTCTCAGTCACTTAAGCGACTCATTCTTGATTTTGGCTCAGGTCATGATCTCACAGTTCGTAGGTTGGAGCTCTGCACTGACAGCGTGGAGCCTGCTTGGGATTCTCTCTCTCTCTTCCTCTCTTTCTGCCCCTCCTCTTTTCGTTCTCTCTCTCTAAGTAAATAAATAAACTTTAAAATAAAAAAGGACACCTGGGTGGCTTAGTCAGTTAAGCATCAGACTTTTGATTTCCACTCAGGTCATGATCTCGTGGTGGTAGAATCCAGCCCCAAGTTGTGTTTCACCGAGTATGGAGCCTGTTTGGGATTCTCTCTCTCTCTCTCTCTCTCTCTCTCTCTCTGTCCCTCCCTCACTCATGCTGTATGCTCTCTGTCTCTAAAATAAACATTAAAAAATTAAAAAGAAAAAAAGAAAAATTAAAAAATAAATAGCTCTTTAGACTTGTTGACATTCATAAATAGAGCATGTAAATATTGCATAATTTATCTGGGTAATTATCAAGACCTTTCCCATCTTCAAGGAAGACATCTTGGAAGATAATTTAGAGATTGTTCCATGTTTATTTTTTTATTTTATTTATTTATTTATTTTTAAATTTAATTTATTTTTTATTTTATTACTCATGTTTATGAGTAATTAACATGAGTCAGGAACTGTCCTAAGTACTTTATATACTCACTTTGGTTCTCAAGATCTGTAAAAGGCAGAACTGTATTCAAACCCAGAGAGCATGATTTTCACCCCAAGCTCCTGACCATATTTTGTTACTTTTCATTTGGTTCAATTCCTAAACTCCCCCACTTGCCACTTTTGTGCTTTACAGATGAATCTATTGTTGCCCTTAGGATACTTTCTTGCAATTCGTTTCTTTGTTTTTATCTCTGCTAATCAACTTCTTGCTCCCTGAAGGAAGGAACTATGTCTGAATTCCCACCACATAGGAAAATCCATTTTTGCTGGGTTGAATTAATACCATGTTAGATTGTAGAAGCTGAGCAAATTTAAATCACTCGCCCATTCCATCAGTGTGTAGTGTTAGGATCTGAATCCAGACCTCCCAACCTAACTTTGTATAGTAAACATTGCAATTAACTGCTTCTCAAATATGCACCTAGATATTTGTTAGAAATGCAAATTATTAGCTTTCTCTCCTTACCACACCCTACCTTACTGGATAAGATCCTGTAAAGGTAACGCCCCAAATCTCTATTTTAATAAGCTCTTATTGTGATTCTGATGCACATGAAAGTTTGAGAATCATTCTTCTAAGTGAAGAAACCTAGAGGTTTAATAGAAACAGAATGGTTGACTCAAAATGGAGTATAATAAAACCATTCCTTTGATTTGCTGTGTGATTAGGTTTATAAAATATCCTGCAGAAAATGAAAATATCAAGCAAAATCTCATCTGGAGTGGTTGTTTTCATTTTGGGAAAAAAAAATCCAAAACAATTTGCCACTCCTTCAAACAACCAGTCACTGAATTAATAATGATTAAGTTCACTCAAAAATTCAGTGAAGAAAAGACTTCATTGGCTAAATAAGTATGCCTACCTGGAGGAACCAAATCAAACAAATGAAATTTCCACTTAGCACGAGGTATAGTTTTTACTGAAATACAAAGGTGCATGGCCTCCGGACTTGTGGTGCTAGTACCAACTCACACTTAGGGACTCTGTGCAAATTCTAATCATGATGACAGAAGAAACAACTAGAACCAACATTTGTGATTCCTTTATAATGACAGGTAGATTTTTAAAATTCCCCTAAAAATTACAAATATTAGATTCAATTGATTTGCAGACACTTTGGAATAATATGTGCTACAACATGTGAATATTGTAACTAAAAAGAAAAAAAGCATAAGGATTTGAGACCCTTTCCCACTCAGTCCTTTTTTTTTTTTTTTAACAATTCCTCTTCCCTTACTGTCTGCTGCTGAATTTAAAAAATAGCTAAAGGATTTCCTCTCTTAAATAAATCTCTTCTCTTTCTAGCTATATATTTATAAAGTCTTCTGAGAATTAGTTTAGCATAATAGCTTGAGATATTCAGTATTTGATATAGGTAGTATTAATATGAAAAATTCTCAGTACTCTCCTTATATATTATATATGAACATATATATATTATAAATAATGATTTATTAGATATTCTCTCTTAATTCCTTAGTTTCTCTTCTGGAATATCAAGAAAGTGTATATTGCTAAGTTTGTGTTTTTTTCCCCCCTCCCCTGACATTATAGTCTTGCTTTTGAACAGACTAGAGGACATATTAATAGCATGGCAAATTTAACAGTAAGAGCTTGAATTCAGTCTGGATTGAGGAGCAAAGATGGAAAATTGTTTAAATCAAATATTTAACCCCTCTACAGAATGTAAAATATCCTTCCCACGGTATGCTGGGATCTTCATTTTAACTCACAGCTCTTCCTACAATGAAGACTCATCTCATAGATTATAGTAAATATAATCACAGGAGGTTTTGTTTTTGTTTTGTCTTTTTTGAATAGAAAAATAATATGTCATTGTACTGTGATCACTTTGCTAAAACACTCAACATTTCAGAGTAAAACATCTCTTACCGTATTCATGACATACCGTATTTTCTTTCTATTTATTTATTTATTTTGCTTTATATTATCCTGATCTCTGTGTACTATTTTATTTTCCTCTTAAGTATCTGACCAAAGTAACACAAACATTAGATACAATCAGGCTGTGTAACCCCTCTCTCCTACCTGTCATTGGTAGCTTTTAACAGCCAGTAGTGAAAATTCAAAGTCAAACCATTTAACTCTAAGTATATGGAAATTAATTTCCAGGGAATAGATATTTTTATTATATGAGCAAAAGGCGTAGTTTTACACTGACAACAAGGATGAAGATGTAAATATGTAATGGTGGTAGCTGTGTATATATCACATGTATGTATTGATGGTTAAGGCATCATAAAAATCTTTCTAGATTTGTACATACAGTAATATATAGATTTTAAGGAGAAGGAGAATATAAAATGAGAAAGTATACAGTTTAATGTTAACTGGAGCCCTCTTAGTTAAATGGGTGCCAAAACAAGTTTCAAAA
This sequence comes from Hyaena hyaena, assembly GCF_003009895.1. NCBI lineage: Eukaryota > Metazoa > Chordata > Mammalia > Carnivora > Hyaenidae > Hyaena > Hyaena hyaena. The sequence continues at coordinate 347,857 of NW_024081647.1, forward strand.
TATTTCAAAAACAGCTGCCAGCATGTAAAGATTTTAACTGAAAGAGTACAGTAATGAAATCTGAATTACTAATGAGTGAATAAACTTATATTTTGCTTAAGGTCCTTAATGAACATGGAGATAAGCAGCTCCAATAAGGAGTTTGTCGCTCATGCATGCAAACCCAACTTCTGGAATTGCACATTTAAAGACAAAATATTGAAACAGATTTATATGCATTCTAAGGCAACCTATTGTGCAAGCCTTCTTCAAGTATTCTGTGTATTTCTGTTTTGGAAAAGAAAGTTTCTGGAGGCCAGGAGCTATACTAATTCTCTTAAATATGGGGTTGACAGCTTGGAACTTTGAAGTTGAATGTACTCATTAAACTCTCTTTTAATAAAATAAAATATAATTGAAGTGAGCTTCAGCATGTCTAGTCTTAACCGTCTAACAACAGATCTCACATATTCTTTCTATTGGGACAATTTTGCCCTTTAGGCTTTCAAGAAAAACTTGCCCTCCAGAAGGGAAGTGAAGCCGAGCCACACATTTCCAAACCAACTATTCTGTAAAATAAGTAGTTCATAAAATACAATCGCTGTTTTTTTTTTTTTTCTATTCATAGATTTGTGTTGAAACAAAGAAGAACCACGATATTGGATCATTGGTTAAATATTTGTGTTTCCCAGATTGCACACAATTAAATATCACTGTTGGTTATACAGAAACACTTTAGAAGGGAAAGTCATCTAAAAAATCTGCTCTTTTGGCCAAACAGGGTTTCCCGCTTTGGCACATTGGGAGTGCCTCTGGATCAATGAGATCTAGCTTGGAATATAGCATTATGCTACTGGAGTCAAAGTACACATGCAAGCTGGACCTGCTTGCTGGAAGCCTCCATCAACTGGCTGACCTAGATATCAGGTGACAGGCCCAGCATCACCCCACAATGGGCCAATAATTCAGACAAATGCTATTTTAGAGAAAGCCACGGCCTGGCCTGGATCTGTGTTCATTTTTAGCCTGATTCCTCAGCTATTTACTTGGCTTCCTTTGGTCAACAGTACTGCCTGCCGGCCTTGACCTCTGCTGTCAGAGGAGAACTTTCCCCAACCCCTGAAACATTCCTGACCTCTCTAGAATCGCAATGAACTCCCATTTCTTTCAACTGGAAAGCCAGCTTGGAGTCGAAGGATGTCTTTTGAGATCTCTCGCTTCAGATCCGGCCCTGAGGATGAGAGATAGGGAGGAGAGGACTCAGAGACCAAGTCAACCAGCATCGCCTGGCCGAGGTGCTCCTACAAGGACCTACATCTGTGACCAGATCCTTACAAGGCGGCTATCCGTGGACTCAGTCCATTCACTCTCTCAACACCCACCCCACCCCTTTCAACAACCTTGAGCTTGGCCTCTGAAAAGCAAGTATCTGCGAATGAAATGCCGCGAAACTAGAAAATGACCCCTTTCCAGGAAGAAGGAGTCAGGACCTGGGTTAGGTCTTCAACTAACTCTTGGGAGTCTTAGCACACGCCACAGATGCTCATTACGATTCTTTTTACGTGCAACATGTGGGGGACGAAGCAGTTTCATATCTCCTGGTATTATCTGCCGTCCAAAGCATTTTCTTTGAGAGGAAAATGGAAACGCAGCTGCGCCGTGGGCCCGGCCAGCGAGAGCTGGGGCTCCCTCCCTCTGTCTCCCTGTGGCTGCCGGGCTGCCGGGCGCGGGAGGCTCCTCCGGAAACTGACTCGGGTTAGGGGAGTGCAGAGATTGCCTAGGCAGGCGCGGGACGCCGCTGGGGTGCGGACGAGCCTTTGTGCCGCTCGGTGCTTGCCGAGAGCCGTGAGGGTGGAAGGGGACGTCCAGCTCTGCCGCTAGGGCGGGCATCTGGCCCCTAGACCGTGTGCGGGAGCGCTGGGCTGGGCGGTCTGCGGCTCTCGGCCTTGGCAACTTCTGGCCAATCCGCCCTGCCCCTCTGGGTCCCCACCCGCCGGCTGCGCCCCAGGCTCAAAGGGTTAAGCAGGTGTCTCGCCCGGCGAGGCGCTATTGGCCAAGGGCCGGGGCAGCGCGGCCGCGGTCACCACGCTCTGCCGAGCCCAACTTGGGTTCGTGCGGCGGGCGCGGCGGCCGCTCGCACCCCGGCTGCCCGGCCGCAGGTTCGGCGTGCGGGGAGGAGAGAGCGAGACGGGGAAACCCACATCAGCACCGGCAAAGTGGGTCGCGGGTGGGTGCGTGCCAGCAGAGGGGAGCCCGCACGGAGCCGCGCGTCCCGCAAGGGCTGCGTCCCTCTCCCCGCAACTCCGGTCCCGGCTCTCAGGCCGGAAGAAAGAGGGAGGAAGTGGGGCAACAGGGGGTCCTGGGCAGGGGGTGGGGAAACGTTCCACTCCCACTGCCCCCACCTACTAATCGGGCCAGGAGTGCAAGTTGTCATTAAAAAGGCGCGCCGAATTCACCAGCGTCCCTCCTCATCCCCTAAGAAATACCGATGTAACAATGCAGAGAAGTAACTGGGAGACACGAAGAAATAAATGCACGTGTTTTCTCTTTTTGTTTCCCTGGTGGTTGGAATTTGCAGAGTTCGCCTCAGTTGTGGCTGCTAATTTATTCGTTTCAGCGTTTGAAAAGGGCGTGTAGAGATGGGTCGTCGGGAGCACACCCGAATCCCTCTAGCTAGACCTACATTCCGCCGCTCACAAGTTTGTCCAAGACTAACCTGCCCGCCCACCAGGAGCGAGCGGAGTCCCTTTTTATAAAGGGAACTAACTCCATTGCACAAAAGCGGCTTCTCCGCCCGCCCCCCTTTTCCTTTGCACACCATCCCTCCTCGATAAGCATCAAGTTCTCTAGTAGTCCAACTTGCAATTGGCAACCCCCGCGCTGCCTGGTGTGCAGAAGACTGGCAGAGAGGGGTCCCGGGTGGGAGGGGAAGCTCTGCGCCCCCATTCCTGCACAAGCGGGCTGAAGTCCAGGTTGCTGGAAGCTGCGGGAGGCGCGAGCCTGCTTGGATGGTGGTTATTTCATTTCTCTAGAGAAAAGAGGGGAGAGAGCGCGCCTCAGTCGTGCACTTTGGGTCGGAAGTGCGCGGTGTGTGCGTGTGTGTGTGTGTGTGTGTGTGTGCGCGCAGAGGGGGCGGGAAAGAAAGGCACCCTCCGCTGCCCGTCATTCCCTTGCACCGGGCAAGTCCTCCCCAAGCCTCCCGGTGCATCCTTCCTCCGCCACCCCTCCCCTTCTTCCCTCAGCTGGGCTCGCGCCGCGCAGCCGGAGCAGCCAGTGAGAGCAACATCCTGGAAAGAGGGGGGAGCACCACCGCCCCCCAAAAGGGAAAAAAGGCCCCACCCTGACACGTTTTGCTGTTTGCAAGTCCCTCGCACGCCCCCCGCACCTCCTCCTAGTGCTCGCGGCCCCCCCACCCCAGCCCGCTGCGCGCACATCAAAGCGCCTCTCCGCCGCGCACAGTGGCCGCGGCTCACTAATGGGATTGCAGGCTGGTGCCTGGCTCCGCTGCTGCCGCCGCCGCTGCTCGCCCTGCTGCTGCTGCCGCCGCCGGAGCCCAAACCCGAGCCCCCACCAGCTCTCGCCCAGAGCCGCCGCGCCCGGGGGCCGAAGCCGCGGCGATGATCCGAATCTTTCCGGATTTCAGCGTGCAGGTGACGGCCGCGGCGGCCGGCGGGGCGGCCGCGGGGGTGCCGGCGGGCGCGGGCATGGGGAGGGCCGGCGCCGCGGCCAACGGCACCCCGCAGAACGTCCAGGGCATCACCTCCTACCAGCAGCGGTGAGTAGTCCCGCCTGGGCTGGGTTAGTGCCCCCGCCCCGGGGTGCTGGGGTGGGACTCACTTTGCCTCCTGTTTTATGCGTTACAACACACATGCTCATCGTCAGGCTCACTTCGCTTGCTCCTCGTCCTACAGATGAGAAGGAAAAAATTAATTCACAATTCGGATTCAAAGGCACTCCAGTTTATTGGCGAAGTGAAATCGTCCTTTGCCCTCTGCCTGGCCCCAAATCCAGAACCTCAGCCCTGCGTAGCCCAGGAGTTGCAGCGAAGTCGTAGACACAAGCACAAGGTGCTTTTGCAAAGTTTGGGATCCCCGTCCCCTTCCGCGGAATTTTCTCACTGCCTCTGCCGGGTGCGGACCCGCGCTGACCGGTAGCCCGGGGGGCAATTGATCACGGGAGACTGATTGATCATTTGTTTCCAAACAGAATGGAAACGATTTTCACGTGTAGCTGTATACTCGCAATTCTACATAATAGTGTTATCATGTCACCTGTTACTACAGGGAAATACAGCATGAAATCCGAGTCTCCTCGGCGCTGTTAAGTATTCATCTTAAATGTATTATAATGCAAATGCGTAAGATTCAGAGATGCCAGTTAGGAAGCAAATTTTACAAAGTTAGGCTTAGGGGGTGAGAAGGAAGTTTTAAAGTATTACTTGTTTGCATTTCTCCCAAACATTTATAGATATTTAATAAAATATAGTTATGACATTGAATTAGTAAATATTCTTTGATTCATTAGGAAAGGAAGTGGGGGGTGGGTGGGAGTGTGCTACCACCAACAGTTCTAGAACCCTAAAGTTTTCCCTTAAGGACAAGCTGTAACCTTCCAAGATTTTATCAAAAATGTAATCCACAAAAATGTGTTGAGGAAAACTAACAATGTAGTATGAAAGGTAAGCTTCCCATTTGTAGGGCTCCGTCTTATAGAAGGAAGAAAAAAGAACACGTGAACGTGTGAAATTAAATATTTGTGTTTCCCAGATTGCACACGATTAAATATCTGAGAGATTTGCCAATGGCATTTAACTTAAAATATACACAATGCATAATTCAAATAACAGTCCCTATTTTTACCTTGTATTTCAAACTTCATTGATTTGAGAACCTTTGATTTGAACCAACAGTGTTTAAACTGAAAAGGTTAAGATAATCTATCACTGCCATATTTTGTGCTTTCTAACCAATGGCCCAGCGACCAGAGCAGATTTTGCATAACACACTGTTTTCCAAGTTGATGCCCAGGACTGCAAATATTCTGTAGAAGACTTCATTATATGCTCTGAGTGCTGTCAGAAGTTTTAAAAAGGGAGTCTTGAGAAAATAACTCAAAAACAGGCTATTTCTCGTCAAAGGGATTTTTAAAATTTAAATTATTTTAGTCTTGTTTTACCTCAGTGATTACAAGAACCTTTGATACAAAAGATCTGGGAATCTTTCAAACATAAAGGACTAGAAAAGAATTAGATTTTTCTTTTTCGTGGTTCAGGTAAGGTTTTTTTGGTCACTCACAAAACATTTAAATGACAATATAGTCTGGTGGTCACTTTACCTAGCAGGTGCAGGCGATAGTCACAATAGTATGGTCTGTGACATAGGGAGTCAAGGGCCAGAAATGTCAGATGACCTTTGGACAATTTCAGAGGCCTCCAAGGAATCCATGAGATATAAATGGAGCGTAAGAAGTGGTCATGAATTTTCAGCCTTGAGGCTTGCCCTCAGAGTGTTGATGTCCTTCACCACAAAGATCTTCCCAGGGCCAATATTCTACAAGTCAGGAGCCTCCAGGGGGAATCCTCCATAGCTTCCCACCCTAAAGCTCCACTGATGCCTTCTACCTTCATCTTTGAATCTGGGCTACTTTATCGGGTCTTTGAATCCCACTGTGGTTCTAAAGACTAGAGCTTTAAAAATAATCAAGTCTAAACTTTAGCCTTTGGATGTATTATTTCCTTCCTCTCTTTTCATGTTCGGTCATAGTGATCGAAGAGAAGGTGCTAGCTGTGGAAAATGGACCTTTCTTTGGTTTCATTAGTCAGTTGACACCTGTTACTGCCTTTAATTTTTGTTAATTTGGGGACAGGAGAATAAGCCAAATGTTTAAGGGAGGATTTGAGTCACGAGTCCCCTGTCCTCTGGCACTACTTCATTGGGTCACCAGCATGTTAGGTTTCAGAGGCTTTGAGGGACAGACTTAGTTTCCACTTTAAGACCTAGGTATGCTTGCTACAGTAAATGGTGACACATCATTTTACCAAAATGTATTTTTGCATTAAGTGTTTTTGGGGAGTCTGATGAGGGAGTGACAGTAGTGGGGGGGGGGTTTGAAGCTAAAGTGGCCTGTTGGGAGAACACAGCTTCTCTCATTTGTCATCTCTGGGCAGAGACACCTTAGGCTGGCTGTCCTGGAGCCAAAACTTCCAACTGGCAACTTTCCCCCCTCCCTGCCAGCCCATGTATATCTTGTACTCCGTACTCTCCACTTCAGTTCATTTTTCAATCACTCTCATCTTCTACCTGTAGAGTGTACTCCAAAGAGAACTCAAACACCATCATGCAGATTAAACGCCTCTGCAACGAAAAACTCTTGTGTTTTCAAAGTTTCCAACTCCCAGTCACACTTTACTGGTAACGGTAGGACCGATGGGGCCGAATGGGAACCCCTTTCAGGTCTATTTTTTCCCCCCTTAAGTTTAAAGTAAAATGCAAAGCCTCGCCTAGGAGTGATGTTTTCCGTGTGGCTCTTTCATTTATTCCAAGTGGAAATGCATTGGGAGTCCTTTCTGCTTTCCCGGTTGACACATGACTGACCCAAGTCTCTGCCTGAAAAGCTGCCCACATCCGGCAGAGTAAGGTATAATGGAGCGGCCGCTCTGACCAGGGTCTACCCAGGGAATAGGATTCCGGCACTGGCCCTTCATTGAGTGGCCTTTTCTCTAGGCCTCGCTGAGCTGTAAAGTGGGGAAACAAGAGAGAGGTCCGTAGTCCGGTCTGGTCTCAGGTGCCAGGGGCCCAGTGGGGACAGGGATTTGTATCTGACTGCGTTGAAACTCCTGGGGATTCACCTGTGAACCCCGGGGTCTGCAGACGTGTATGCGGGTGAATAATGCAGATGCTCCGGGTGAGGAAATGTTGGTGAGAGCGCCGGAGCCACAAGGTGCCAGAGCAGCCGCTGCGCTCGCCTACGGGGCTCTCGTGGCTCCCGTGCTGGGTCAGCGCACTCCCACCCGCGTTTATTTCCACGGTCTCGGAAGGAGCTCCCGGGACGGTGTCCTGTCCGAGGCCGCTTCCGTGGCCTCCCAGTTCCTCTCCGCCTCTTTCTCCCGGGCTGACATACTCCCGAGAAGGGAAGTGTTCGAAACTGCAACTGAGTGGCGTTGTTGCGCTGGCAGCCGAGCTTCCCAGTCCCCCAACGAGAGAGAGAGAGAGAGAGAGAGAGAGAGAGAGAGAGAGAGAGAGAGAGAGAGAGAGACGGAGAGAGACGGGGAGTGAGAGAGTTGGGGAGAGAGAAGGGGGGGTGTGTCTGCGTGCGAGAGAGCGCTCAGGAGCAAAGCAGCTGGAAAATGCCCAGAAATACTTTCACAGCGGTCAAGCTGGGAACCCCCGCGTGTCCTCCCCCTCCCCGCCCCTCCCGGCCTAGGCCCCGACCGCCCCCCGCCGAGAGGGTGTGTGCCCCACCTGCCACCAGGCCAGCTCCGGGTGGTGGCGGTGGGGGACGATGCTGGGGGTGGGGAGGGGAGGTGTGGCGGCGCGCGAGGGTGAGAACCCGGAGGCGGCGGGGCCCTGGACCGGGCTATCCGCGGTGCCGCGCGGCAGCCTCCCCCCCGCCGCCGCCGCCGCCTCCCCCTCCTCCTCCTCCGCCGCCGCCGCCGCCGGTCGCCAGTCTCCGCGCTGGGCATGTCTCGGGAGCTGGAGCGGCCCGGGCCGCGGGGGCTCTGCGGCGCATGGACGGCGGCGGCGCCGGGCGAGCAGGGGGAGGAGAAGGCGCAGGCGGCGGAGGAGGCGGCGACCTGCGGCGAGAGGCACCGGCGGCGCGAGGGGACTGCCGGCCGCCGGCGAGGCTCCGGCCCCACTACTTTTCCGTAGCCTCCCAGCCTCAGCAGCACGGCCGCCGCCGCCGCCGCCGCCGCCGCCGCCGCCACGGCCACGGCCACGGCCACGGCCAGGGCCACGGCCGCCGCCCGCCGGGCCGCAGCTGAGCGCCGCGCACGCCCGCACTCACTCCCGCCACCCCACGCACACGCACACCCCCCGCCCTCCCCACGCCCCCCACCCCGGGAGGGGGGAGAGAGGCAAAAAGTAAAAGAGGAAAAAAAATAGCAGGAAGATGGCGCCCACCAAGCCCAGCTTTCAGCAGGATCCTTCCAGGCGAGAACGGTAACACTTTTCTGTTTATTGAACCTGCCGCCGGGGCGGCTGCTCCCGCCGCCGCCGCCGCCGCCGCCGCCGCCGCCGAGGTGGCGGGGCCCGCTCCGCAGTCCGCCTCCTGGGCCGCGAGCCCGCGGGGACCTTGTCTGCGGGCCGGCGGCTCTGCGCTCGCTCGCGGTCCCCGCGCGCATTGTCCGCCGGCGGCGGCTGCGGCAGCGAACGGGCTCCGGCGGCGGCGGCGGCGGCGCCAGCTCTCCGAGCAGTCGCACCTCCTCGGCTCGGCGAATGGAGTGACTCGCTGACAAAAAAAAAAAAAAGAAAGAAAGAAAAAAAAAAAGAAAGAAAAGAAAAAAGAAAGAAAAGAAAAAAAGGGGAAAAAAAGAAAAAGAAAGAAAAAAAGAAAGAAAAGAAAAAAAGAAAGAAAAAGAGAAACAAAAAAGAGAAGGGGCTGCAGTGTAACGGGGAGCAGTGGTGAGGGTGGGGGGTCGGGGGATCCCCGGGGCCGCCGCAGGTCCCTTGGCAGCTGCTCTCTAGGAAGGAATGAGGCTGGGGAGGGGGAGGGCATGCAGGCGAGAAGCGGGAGGAGGAGGAGGAGGAGGAGGAGGAGGAGGAGGAGGCGGCGGCGGCGGCGGCGGCGGCGGCGGCCGGGGGCGGGGAGCGGAGCTCGCGCCAGGCCGAGAATGTGTCGCGGAGGGGCTGGCTCCGCGCGGAGCAGCTAGGCCGGGCCGGGCGCAGAGAGGCGCGCGGCCGCCTCCTCCCCGCCGCCCAGGCTGCGCCCTTAGCCTTGGCAACTTGTGGGTCTCCAGCTTTGCCCTGCTGTGCTCTCATCTTGCCCTGCTCCCCCAAGGGGGGGTGGGGCGGGGGAGAAAGAAAGGAAAGAAAACGGAAGAAGAAAACCCTCAAATCCAAATTAGCAAGTAAACAGCGAGATTCAAAATGTGCCAACAGTTGGAACATCTATGCCCCGTTAGTTAGTGTTCGGGGATCTGTGTTTAAAAAAGTTCCTGGTGAGAATTGCATATCCAGGCAAGGGGCTCAGCCGAGCATGTCTGTTTGAAGTTAGTTAAACTAAAGCTAAAAGGAAAGGGAGTTTGTATTCAAAATATCCTTAACCGTCTTACGTGAATGGCATTGTTAGATTTCAGAGTAACTAAGCACCCCCCCCCCCCACCGCCCCACGTGGTTTTCCCTCCTGCTGTCCACCCAGCCTACTTTGTTTGGAATCCTATTTGCTATTAATTGGCAGCGTTAATGACATTAATTGCATATAGCATATTGGTTTAAGCAAAGTATCTTTTTCTGTCTCCGAAGAGGAAATAGTAGGAAGTATGAAATGTTAGACTTTGGTTTATGAGGAAAGCAAATGCTGCTAGGTATATGCAACCCCCCCTCCCACTTTCCTCATAGGCATAAGTGAACTTGAGAAAAAAAAAAGAGGGAAGTCCTTAGTCGTTGCAAGATTTAATTATTATTACATGAGAAGTTTTATTTTGGATACGATTTAGCATTTACTCTATAGCTTACATAAAAAGAAGGTAAAGAGATCTTTAAACAAGCTGTTCATTAGAAAGCTTCAATTGCTCTGTTGCTTGTTTCCTTCATACAATGGGGACAGCAGAACTGTCAGGATTAAGGAAATAATTTTGTTAAGTAGGAGCATCAGTGACTAATTCTAAACTCTGGATAATTTCTGTATAAATTATATACCTGAGAATAAATCATGCATAATGCAGTTTTTAAAGATCTTGAATGTGTATAGCCTTAACTGTCTGACAACTCATGCTAGCTAAAAGGAATGCTCAGTATAGTGCTTTATGAAGCATTCACATTTTAAGTATTTTACTCTTTTCTATCTTGGAGAGAAAAGAATTTACACAGTGTTGTGCAGGTCTCTTCATCATTATTATTTTTAAAATTTTACCTGGTGATGAATGGAATTTGAGATCAGAAGTTTGTAATTGATTTCCTTCCTCCCTTTCACCCTTCCTTCTTCCCCACTTCTGTGGGTAGTAAATGTATTTACTGGGATGGCCCCAGTAATCTCTCTAGCAGAGGCCTATTTGTGTGCCATTTTGGGAATTTTTCTGAGATAGGAATCTTGAAGATAGAATTAATTTCTAGAGGAAACTTCATAGCCTGTGCATGAGCGCGTTCTTTATCACCTGTCTCCATTTGGCATTCGAAGAAGGTAAATCAAAGTGCGCGATTTGTTATTCTGCTCCACTTGAGAGCTGAACTAAATAACACTTGGTCTGAAATTCTGATTGAAGTTGTAGGAGGATATACTGTATTTAATTTAATGCCCTTTAATAGCATCTTCTTGTTCAGCTCGGATGCTGTCATTTTTAAGGTTGGATCTGAGAAGGTTTAACCTGTAAGGAGAGGGAGGCGTAATAATGAGGTAGGGGGCGGAAGGAGCAGTATAGGGGAAAGAAGGAGTTATAAACTAAATGTTTCAAACAGTAATAACCACAAACTTGGCCCGTTATCCAAACAGTTGTCTTATACCCCGAGGGTTCACTTTGTTATCAGGGCTTTAAATGCTCTTAACACTTTTAAGTGTAAACATTACACATGTTAGTTGATTTGGTTTTGTAATGAGAAATGGAAAGTCAGATGGTTTGTTCAGGAGGGGGGTGTTTTTCATAGTTATTTGCTTTGACTACGTAGAGTCATTTCACCTTATATGTTCACTTTGTGCCTGGAACTTGTTGGTTAGTAGTAGTATTTCTCTGTAATGGTTGAACATATGTATGTTTATAAAAGATGACTTTCTGTGGACATGCTTTAAGGGATATCCTCTCATTTATTTAAAAAAATGGTTTCCAAATCATCAATTTCATAAAGGCATTTATAGGCACTACCCTTTACTGCTTTTCAAATACACTAGTAATCAAAAACTTCTATAGAAAAAAATGTATCTTTTGAATTGTCTTGTTGATTTATAAAATATCTGACCCGAGTTTAGTCATACAGAACAGAAGTAATTTCCTTCCAATACTGTTTACAGAATAAGTTTTGGAAAAAGAAGCTTCTTCTTAATAATGTCTTTGGTTACTCTTTAAGCTTACTCTTTTATTTACTGCTTAAATTTTGTGGCTCTTACACACAGAAAGTGCTTTTTAGAGCCTGAGAGAAGGAGTTGAAAACCTTGTATATTTAAATTTGCTTGATTTTTCTTTAAACTCCAATAGGCTGCAATTATATAGCACTACCACAGAGCCTTTCCACTATGTGGATGTATAACCAAGAAGATTAGACAGATAGAAGTGTCAAGCCTGTGATGTGCCCATGCTGGTTTCCAAAGCATATTTCAGCAGCACGGGGCTTTTGGTTTAAAAAGTCAAAGGTAGTGGTGGAGACCTTTTTTTTTTTTTTTTTTGGAGATATTTCTTCTTACATTGTAAGCTTAAACACAGAGTGATAAATGATGATATGCGTTGTCTAACACTTGCTTATATATAAATAGCTCCGCAAGATTGCTTAAATGATAATCGAAAATATGAAATAGGATGGCCTTCATATCACAAGGCCAAGGGTCTACAAATGGAAAAACTGAAATAATGAAATATTTCCAAGGCAACAGGCTGTCAACAAGAAGTGTAATGCATGGGCATATCATAGAGCCACCAGGGAGGATATTAGATCGTAGAGCTCTGGAGCCAGGAGTTATAATGACCTTTATTAGTAGGACCCTCCCACATTGCAACATCTTTCCATATTCTCAATTTCTGAGTTATGAACTGAGGGACAAATTGCTATTCCAAATTCTGCATATTCTGTAATGTGCGGTTACTAGGTTTGATTTGTTACAACAAGCAAACTTGACTTCAACGTTACTTGAAGCTTTGGGTTTAAAAAAATTAGTTACCTGAGGTATTTTCAGCACCTAGTGGTATTATGAGTACAGTTTTGGTCCCCGTATCTTTGCGTGCTCTTAAAAATAAGACTTTCATTTTACTAAGAGTTATGTGAAAATTATGATCTCAGCAATGAATTGGTAGGAACTGCATTGTGATTTAAATATAATCTACATATTGGAACAGTTTAATATTTTTAGTGACATGAAGTTTGATTTTCCCCTGAAATTCTACACAACGGTTTCCCCTACAACGGAGATATTTTATGGGAATGCCAGAGTTTCAAGGAACCCCTCAGTAATTTTGTTTCCCCCCCACCCCCCATTTCAGCATGGATGGGATCCAGTGGCATGTTAAAGTTGCATGTGTTTGAAATAGGTCCTCATGTCCATGCCCTGCTCTGTTGTGAGGTTTTCTATGACAAGATGTATAGATATATGCTTCTGTAAAACAGCACTTTGAGGGGAGGGTTTAGGCAGTGTTGCTTTCATTTAGTTATTTTTAAAGCTGTAAAGCTTTATATTTTGTGAGATATTTGTGGGGGATATGTGACACATATTTCTAAATCACTTCTAGTAATGGTTTCCCCTCTAAACTTTCTGAAGTGCTTTCCTGGGAATAATGACCCCAGTGTAAACCTTAGATAGTCTGTTTTTGTTTTCTTGCTTTTTCTGCATACCTGTGACCCTCTTTTCCTCTGCAGAATGCCGCTTGCTAAATTTAAAGAAAATTCAGCACACAGGAGAGCAGAGATAGCTCCTCCTGCTATGTTTAAATGGCCACTTTTTCTACAGTGTAACATTTCATCTTTTGAGTTACATTTTTAAAAACTGTGATCCTCTTGGGTTAGAATCTCACTTCAGGTGTTTTATAGACCTTCCTTAATTGTTTACACTAGATAAGGCTGAAACTTAGTAGAAGAGTTGGTATGTTGAAAATTTGGTTGATTAGCTGATTAAACATTAATTTTAAAATTTAAATGCTATCAAAGTTTCACATAATGGAATATGTGAAACTTTAAATATTTAAATCTGCACTGCGATACGTACTAATATTTAAATCTGTGCAAAGAACTTCTAGAATTTATGGGAAAATTCAGTTATACTGCTTTGGGTTTAATGATGTTAGTATTTTCATAGTAAATACTGCCCCCCCCCTTTTTTTTCCTTCTTGGGTAGTGTAATAAACCAACTGTAACTGAATGGTATTTTTACTGCTCTGGGCCCCATTAGTGTGAATAGGATGTTTGCACTATTAAGTTTGATAGAACCTTACATAGTTAGAATAATTTGTAGTAATATTAGTAATACTACAGTGCATAAGCAGGACATAGCTTAGTAAGAGGAAAATGATTACAACTATATCTAAAATGACTAGGGCAGTGACAAGATTAAACAACACTTGAAAATGTTGCCTGAATACGTTTTTAGAGTATAATGTTTTGGTAAATTAATTGGAATATTTGTAGTCTTGTGTACAAAATCATGAGACACAAGATGAAAATCACATATTCCTGTGGCCCAAATTGCTCATGGCCTTCGACTGTGATTAGTGATGGGTTCATTCACTCAGCCTTATTTATTGAACTTCTACTATGGACCATCATGACTTGTGCCAGAGATGATAGTAAATAATACTATTAGAGCAGTTGCCCTGGTCATAGACTTGCCCTTATACTGGACATGCAAAATATCATAGAAAGTGAGAAAACACCTTCTGCAAGAGGAGGAAGAATTTCTGCAGAATTCATAGAAATACAAATAAGGCTCTCTATCTCTTTTGACTTCTGTTAGTTTAGTGCAGAGGGGCAGATATTCAAGTTGTAAAATCTTGTAACTAGTGACTATGAAATGATTAGAGGTTCTTGGGGGAGAGAAAGAAAAGATGCCATATAAATGTAAGTGAAATCATAGCAAATTTTAAAATGGTATCTGAAGGGATTAAAAAATAAAAATAGATCACGTATGACAATAATAAATGTTTATTGGGGACTAGCATGTTTCAGGCTCTGTATTAAATACTTCACAGGAATTTTCTCAATGCCCTGTGAGGGAAGTGCTAATATCCTTACTTAGGGTCAAGAAAACAAGCTAATCTAACCAACAAAGGGAGTAGAGTTCGAGATTGACTTCAGGTTTGTCTCTGTAGGAATGCACCTTAACTGCAGTGTGCAGGACCTCTCTTTCTGAACTTTCTGGAGCCAGGGATTTCTGTGCTAATGCCAGAGAGCTCTTGGGGCAGAAAGACCCTGTACACTCCAGAGACTGAGCTAGATCTCTGCTTCTTGGTCATTCGTCAGATGTTTGGAGAACCTCAGAAATGCGGTGTTTATAAAATGAGAAGAAGAATTAATATTTAAATTATTTTCCCTCTACCCCTTAACATTCCCTTTGTTTTGTGGACAAGTGCCACAGCTCTCTATACTGGAGGGAAGATTTCCTACTGAATGGTTTTAGAATCTGTTTGCCGCCATACACTCACCTCTTTGGTCACAGACTGTGAAGTGCTCCAGGGCCTCTTCCTTTCACACGCGTTATCCATGCCTCAGAGTGGGCCACAGTTTGTCTCAAGATTACAGTCAAGAGAGACATTTTTATTCCGTGATAGTTTTGCCACCGAGTGGGTTGAAACAGCCTCATTGACTTTCTGAATAACAACTTTCATACTTAACTGTATTTCTAGGTATTGTCTTTTGAAATATATAAGGACTCATACAAGTTGGCTTCCTGCCAAATTATCTGGCATTATAATACTGACAGCAAGCATTTATATAGCGCTGTGTGCCAGGTACCAGTCTAAAGGCTTTACATATATTAATTAACTCATTTAATTAAAAACTTGTTTAAAATGGATGACAATAAATACATAAATGATAAGTTCTCATTATTTAGTCCCCCTTCCCCTGTGGGCACACACAGACACTTGTGGAGTCTTCAAGAAGGCAAAGTCTTTGGTAACATTTTAATTTCTCTAATGTCACGAATCAGAGGGGTTGGTCTACCAAGTAACAGTGCTTTGACAAAAGCTATACTTTGGGCAACTTTGTAACCTCTGACTCCATTACTGCTCATTGTAGGATGTCTGCTATATTGGAGGTAGTGGGCAAGCATAACACATTTACCTTTACGTTTTTGGATGTCACATTGTCAACAAAATAGCTCTTAAAAAAAGGTATAGTAGGAATTTCAGACCTTGAAAGGACTAGATACGCAGTGCTTGAATACTTGTGGTTGAAAGAACTGAATATTTTGCTTGTATATATTAACAAAATATTCACTTTTACATTCAGAAAATCTCTTGTTTACATAAAAAATAGGTGGCCTTATAAAATGTTGGAAAGAGCTCATTTAGAGAGATGTTTTGCTAAAATATTGAAGATAAAAAGCAGCAGTCAATAGGAAGCATAAGTGAAAAATAGGCTACAAAATTTAAAATAGCGTTCAGATCACCTTAAAAGAAATTACTTCTGATTACAGTATTTTATTATCATCAGTATGCTAATGCAGAATTAAAGGGCTCTGACTCGGTACCCAGGTTATATATAACATTAAAGCTTAAATCTTTATCACATATTTTTGAAAATGGTGCCACATAGCATTTTAAGACCACTTTATAGAATCATAGGTCATTTCAGTTATATCCCATTACTTTTGATAGACGGGGGCTTTTTCACTTGTAAGATTTATAAGAAGAATTTTATTGTAAAGAAAAATGTAATGTTGGATTAAGGGTCATCTTTATGTGGATATAGCTCAAATCGACACCCTCTTACCTTCCAATCTACAAATTTTCCTTTCCACTGTGGTAACACTACAGAAAAGGATACTAGTCTTAAACTTCATCCAGAAGCACTTTACTCAGAAAGACTTGTGATATCCTGGTAGGGACAAATGGAATGATTGAAACTGTTTCCAGAACCTTTATCTCTCTGGTCCTAGAAAATGGAGACATCAGAGAATAGGAGTATTTTAATAGCTAAAATGTATTGCACTGATTGAGGGAGCATTTCTTCTACACAAATAATTTATTCCTCAGGATCTATTTCTGAAAAACATATATGATCTATTCGTATATGAATGGGATGATTTTTTATTGTATAAGATTTTGTATATACTGTGCATGGTTTATATGAGACATATATAGAGTTTACAACATAACAACATACAACATACATATATAAAATATAAACCAGATCTAGCATGTTTTTATATATCTACTAAGAGGCAGAAAATGTTACAAAGATATCTTGAACGTGTTATAAACGTCTTACTTTAGATCAAGTTAAATTTAAATATATGCAGTGAATTGGTGACTTTTTTGTTTTCCTAATGCTGTAAGGAAAAGTAGGCTCATCATTTTTTTTACACATTTTTATTGTTCTGTGTAAATGTAATTTGTTAATCCTGTGAAATTTGTCATAGATAAATTTGCTTGGATTATCTTGTCACCACCGTATCTGCATTCTTTTGTTCATTGCTTATTCATAATTTAACAGTCTGGCAGTGAGCCTTTTTGGGATGCTCACAAAAGATATATGACCTCTACCAGCTGCTACTATAACCTGCAGAATGCACAGCAAGACATTAGAAACGTGAGGATTCCTCTACTGATTAAAGTGCTCTTCATTTAAACAGTCTGTTCATAAGAATCTCAGGAATCTCTTGCTACCAACAGTTTTGATTTTTTCCTTCCTAACAAAATTAGTTCTAACAATTGCATCTTCATTTGGTATGGTTTTTTTTTTTTTAGATGATCCAAAGGAAATTAATATCTTGAATGCTGTTGCTTCTTTATGGCCAAATACTCAAAAATCTTATACTTGGGAGTATTAAAGTTATGCAGAAATAGTTTTAGTGGACAAGGAAGAATAGAGAGTAGAGTGACAATATCACATCCTAATCTTAGAAGAAACGGCTGGTTTAGTCCTACTAGAATCCAAGCACTTTACAGTTTATATTCTAAACGCCCCATATTTTGCGGTATGTGGCAGACGTTAAAAATAGAATGTTACTTGAAGTGTAACCACATCTTTAGGTTTTCATTATTCTGAATTAGTTTAGCATATGAATTTATTCTCATCCCTTCCCCCCCCCCCCACCCCCGCCTCTCTCAAGAAATCAGCAGATCAGTTTATGAGTAATGGCTAGTTTTTGCCTCTCTTCTGTGCAGGCATATGATTACGGTTCAAAATAATTCATTGCTAATCCATGCAGTATTGGTTCATCTCCATCACTCTGTTCTGTGATTAGAGCCTCAGGCCTGCTGCCCTGCTTTCCGCCCTGATTTTCTTTAACTGCAACCCTTGTTTTAATATAGTTCTGTAGTCACCACTGTCCTCCTAGCCCCTCTCCATCCCTCATATATATCGATTGCAGTAGATTAATATTTATTTGAAGCTATTTTTCAGACTTTGTGAAAAATGTATTCATTTCTTACTGTGAATCTTCATCTAAAGGGAGGGGGGAGAGGGAAGATGCAGGACTCAGGTTTGTCACTCTTCTTATAAAGTCAAGCTATTGCTTTTCCAGCCTTCATTCTTTGCCGCAGTCACTGTTTGTTCTTTATACACAAATCAGGAAGTTTAATTTCCTTGAAAAAAATTTTTTCGATAGATTCAGCTACGGTGTTAACAGTTTAACTCTTGTTTGTAACAGTTCGAAAACGGATTTCTGCATTTTCTAAGTACATACTGTAGTCAGTGCAGTCACCATAATATACATTGATCAGCTTGCATCGAATATTTCCAGGCAGGGACACAAAGCTATCATTTTCCTTAACATCAAAATTTGCCAGTTTCACCAGAAGAAGGTCATCTAACAGATTTTTTAAAGACTTTGTTTCAGATCTCAGTAGTCCAGTGTTCCTTTTAATAATTACTTTCGTCTCATTGTAGCCGTGTGTTTGAAAGTGTAGGTCAATGAGGATGATTGCATTCAGAATTTCATGATCTGTGTAGTGGAACAAATTGAAAGCAAAGCCTGTATCAATCACTGTGAAGGGAGGGTTAATTGTTACCGCTTCTCAAGCCTCTGGACAGATAAACCAGTAATGAAATACTTATTGCTCTGATATGTGAATGCTAAAGGATGAAACAATAGAAACAGAAACAGTCTTCAGAGATAACCAAAAAGGCAAAGAGAAAAAAAATAAACTGGATGAAAGTATGGAACTATGTGCTGCATTAACTCTCTTAAAAGTAATATTGTTTTTAGCTTCCTACCCATCTTTTTCTGGCAGGTTAGGGCAGTATCATATATCAGATTGCTAAAGCCAAATAAGAATATAAATGGAAAACTCTCTTTCTCTAAAAATAAAAGAACCAAAACAAGTACAGTCCTATGCTTTATAGGAGCTCTGTATATTTTATAAAAATACGTTTGAGTTAAGGTTTTGTCTTTTAAAAAACTCGTGACACATACACTAAATATTATATATGCATATATGGCTTAACTTCCAGAATATTATATAGGATTGGTTTGTTACCTTTGGAGAGACTTAGGAATTATTGGTCCATTATAGACCAAAGCATAGAAGAAATTATGAAATACATAAAGAAACAGTAAAATAAGAATTGGTGTTGCAAAGAAATCACGAGATGAGAGTAAACACGTTTAACCATTTCTTCCATATGAACTTAACATTTAAACATCTGTTAGTTACTTATATGTTGAAATATATGCAAAAATATTTAGCCAAATTGAAGTCTTAGGCCCATGACAATCATCTCAACACAGTGGGTAGTTCTGAAAATTAATGAGAATGATAATACTGTAAAGACTGTTCCAGACTTTGCCCAAATTCATTATCTAAGACTCTTGTTAAGAACATCTCAAAGAATTTTAACCAGGAAAATATATTAATGGTTCAAAAGCATTTTCAAAACCCTGAATTATAAAAGTATAATGGAATTATATATGCAAGAGTTATAGTTAGTAACACAGATAGCAGAAGACATTAATGATGGCATATTTTTCCACAACCTATACTCCTTTTGTACATGGTTTCATCCGTAGGATTTAATCTCATACATTATTTTCTTGTTTTCAGAGCAAGAAAAGCAGGATCATTCCTTCCCATTAATGTAGGGAAGCTGGTATCTGTAAAAAGTTAGATGTGTCTTTTGGCAGTCATTTCGGGTTTGATACAAACAGCTCCTAACAAGCTAGAACATTTTTAGCAAGAAGAAAGAACTGTCCCACATCTTTTTAATTTGTCTTCAGAGATTAAGAATTTCCCAAGGCCTGTTTCTGCATGGTATTGGTGTAGCTGAATAGAAACTTAACCAAATGATTGGGACATAGCCTTTATTTTTTATTTTTTATTTTTATTTTTATGACAGTAGCACCATCCTCCAGCTAAGGTGGTTTGTATATTGTAAAAATTAACCTGGATCAGGATATTAGGGTCAGCAGCCCTAAAGTACAGCTTGATACCAAAGGGCATCAAGTGTGGTATACAACAAATGGCAGGCAAAAAGCAAGGAGACTTCCATTACTCAATAATAGATACATACTTAACACAGGGCCTATGGATATCTAGATTTTCAGGGTAATACATTATGAATTACCATTGGTGCTTGCTTGTTGGGTATTAGTAGAACAGCCAGTAATGGCGTCAATCCCAGTCACTGGTTTTGGTCTTTCATTATCTTTCTAGGAAGTTGTACTCTACCAGGTCCTTTAACCATTTAGAGTCTTGGTTTCTTCATTAGCATATTCAGTTGCTAACATTTCTGTCCAGCTACAGAATTCTATGACTACATGGTTTGAATGATTTGGACGTTTGATACAAAATAATGAGTTGAAGTCTGTGGGGTTTTTTTCCTAATGGTGGTACAAATACTCTTTACTTACAAAACTATTAAGTAAAATTGTTAGATCAAATGCAATGCTTGTCATGCAGGTTTCAATCAATAAAATATTGGATATTTAAATATTTTGCTTCCATGAAAACATCTTTGAGCAGAAACTTTTTATTGCAAGAATGTCCAGAGAGACATTGCAGTGGAAGCTGTAGTCTATATTAAGTTATATTTTAAAGTGACATATTATGCACATGACTGAAGGTAGCACTAAAGAAAAACACTAAAAGTGTTTAGCGATAAATGCATTTCTTGGTTAAATTCAATTGAGATGGTAGAACAACTCTGGAAATATTTGAAAACCAGATGATATACCACAAAGAAGGAAGTTAACAATGTAATGTTTGATCGACAGGCGAACACTTAGGGGAATAACTAATCTCTGAAAATTTTGTGTGTTCCTAAAACATTTATAAAGGAATAAATTTCTGTAGTGAGTTATTTGCCCAGACTACAACAATTATTTCTTTTTTTCTAAGCATGTTTTTTTGAAAGAGCTTTCTTCTAATCTTCTCCCTTACTTGTAAAGGTGAACTGACTTAGTGTTTATGATATAGACAGATTTAAATATTTATGATTGGATAAGATTTCTTCTAATAGATTAATGACTTTTTAAAATGGAAATATCATTTAAACACTTATTTATTGTTTTCTTTGAAAGCTTCCAATTAATGGATGCTACAAGTATATTCTTAGAGATAGTTGACTTTCTTGCCTAATTTCTTTACATATGTAGATATCTATACCTATATTCTATATATTATCTGTAGATTTAAGAGTATTTTATCCCCTAAACCTACTTTAGGCTTAATTGTCCATGATCATTTAGCAGTACTGGTAAAAATATATTTTCCTAAAGACACTATTCCTCACAAGATAAGTTTCCATTTTTTCTCTTACGAAAATACCTAGGAAAATTACAAAAGCACAGCACAGTGTAGACTGGACTTCTGTAACTCCTTTCCTTCCCTCTTCACTCATCAAAATCCTACTTTCTCAAAACTAATGTTAACTAAGTGTTAGGAGATAATCTGATTAGACCAATTTACATTTTGGAATGAAGCTATTTCCTTTTTTTAAAAAGGAGTCAATAATACCAAACAGCTTTTCAAATTATTAGAACATGGAGAGTCTTTTTTGGGCCTTTGCCTGTCTGTCCACATCACACATATAATACCCCTGCCCAAAGATCCTTAGTCAAACTTGGAAATACCTCTTCTGAAAATTGAATATCTCATAGTGACATTGTGTTAGAATTGATACATTAACATTCTTAAAGTATTGAATAGAAACATGGGTAAATATCATGAGCTGCGTTAAACACATGTTCTGTACCTGTTTTCATTTGTAACATTAAAAAATATCTAGTTAAAAGCCTCTCACTGCGGAAAAAAGCTACCAGCCAGTGAAGAAATTCAGAATTGGGTGATGTGTTGTGACACTAAGGTTGGAAGGGTCTGCTCAGTGCTGAAGTAGAACTTAAACGTGGAACTCATAGATTGCTGTAGAATTCTTTGTAGAAAGGAATTCGCAGCAAGTGTTTAAGAGTTGGGTTGAACCAAACCACGATAGATTTCACAATATCCTCTCTGTGCCCCTCTTCTTCTGCAGTCAGGTTCACTTGCCAAGTCCAGTTCCAAGGGCACACATTATCATCTAACTGTATTTTGCTCTTTTTCATTGGCCAGCAGCATCTGTTTCTTACATGGTCACAAAGGCTTTTGATAAACTGTGACTCAGAATGTAGCCTTTCCTGACTTACATGGGTTGGTTTTTTTTTTTTTTTTTTTTTTAACCTGTGGTCCATCAACGTTATGGCAGTCAGTAAATGGGATTCAGGGGATCCGAAAGTCTCCTGAAATGGCATATTCATACATTTTTATCAGTAACTTAAGGGAGTATATTAAGGAAGTATGTTTTCCCTAAAAATCTGTGTCAAGAATTGTGAGGAGCCTGAGATTTTACCCTACTTTCAAGCTAGTAAGTTAGCCTTCTTCAATTTAATGGATGCTTGTAGAAGATGCTATATCCTCAGACTGGAGACAAGAGTTTATTACAGCATTAGCAGTAGCCAGAGAATCAGAATTTAAGGCAATTCCTTGATCTCCAATTCCTACAAAGAGGGTCACATAATACCTGCATATGTAGTAGGTTGTGTTACAAGAGGAACTCTGAACTTATGGCACCTGAAGTTTTTAGTATGGACAGTAAACGTGTCTTTCCTTTGCTCTGGAGGAAGGAACACTAGTTCTGTCCTTCAAGGCTGTTCTCTATGCACATAAACTTGAATAGATAATATGGCACTAAGGGTAGTCAGTTCCTTTCCTGCTAGGTGTTTAGCAATGTAAGAGATCCATAGAAACTTGTCTCTCAGCAGTCTGAACCACTGTTACAGTGATTATTTAGAAGGCTGAGAGGACGTAGTCGTGCAATTGTCCTATAGTTTAGAGCTTCTTTGAGCTTAATGCAACCTAAACTCAGCTATCTGAGAGGAAATGACAAAGACTGAAGATATGTGACCTTCCTCAAATTGCATATGATGTAGTACATCAAACTTATATAGGTTTAGTTGATTCAGTAGTGGATAGGTCCTTATGATGTTAATATATGAACATTCTCATGACTTATATTTTATCACAGTTGACTTTTGTCCCATTTTGTAAGTATGCTGTCTTCCTGGTTTGCTTTATTTATCCATAAATTTTAACTTGTTGAGAGTTCACTTTGTGTCTTTGAATTATATCATCGAAGTTTCTCCATAACTCAGTAAGATAGGTTCTGTCAGTATCTCCACTTTATTTAGGGTCACGGTTAGTAAAGATTTGGAACTGGACTCAAGTCTCAGTCTGTTGTCTTATTATATGATAGAGATGACATCGTTGGACCACACCAGCTTCCTTCTGACTCTTGGAGAATTGTTTTCTAGTCTCACTCTTTCTTCTGGGATTGCTCCATTTTCTCACATCATCGTCCTGCCTCAAAATGTTTTTGCCTTCCCTGTACCCCAGCCCTCACCCCATATGAGCCTAGCTGTTGCTATAGGTCCCTTCTTACATATTGACTTTTAATACCTGCCAGACTTGGTGGTATTAAATCATTTTGCAACCTTAAATTATACTAAAGCATCATCATACTACATCTGATTTCATAGTTACTGTCTCCATAAAGCTAATGATTACAATTACAACATAAACAAGTCAACCCAGGTTTGCAGATCACACCTAGCTTTGTGGTAAGGTAGCACATTAGAGATTGTTATAAGGAAATTATGCTCTTGTTTAGTAAATTATAATCTGTAGTTCTATCTCCTACATAGTTTCTATAACAGTTGTGAATAGATTTACATATTGTATGTTATGCTGGCATAGGTCATAATGTATCCCTATCCATTGCATAGTAGCATTGCACTTTTGTTTATACTGTAATTTATTGATATAGCTCACTTAAAAGCCTTGGTTAAAATGACCGTGGCTTCTGGTCGATTCTGATCGAGTTATTAATTATAAGTGCACCTCCAGTCAATGCCCAGTGACTTGGCACTTTGCTTTCTGGCTTCCCAGTCTTTCAGCCTAGTTTTTAGTCTATGGGACTTAACAATACCATACTACTATAATTTAATGAAAATTAATTATCAAAACATGATCTAATAGCTCACAAGACGACTCTTGCCCAAATATTCCCTATTGGATACATTCCATAATTATTCTCTGCAATGGGAATGTTTACATAAATATCAATGAAATATCTGGAGATCATCCTAAAATATCAAGCTGAAAGATGCTCTTGAGGAAGTGCCACTGGAATGTAGAAATGATCTCTCTGTTGAGAGCAGATTCATCATCAGAATCTATGGATAAAATTCCATATATCCATAAGCAGCATAGAGGACCATTAACCAAAATTATGGATGATGAAGAAATAAATTGTAGTTTTTTGTATACTTGTCTTTCTACATAGATTGTGATCTCTTTGGAAAGGAAGAAATCATTGTCCTCCATTTCACATGCCAAGTGGTGAAAAACATTCTTGGAACAGAGTTAATGAATGAATGAATGAATGGCTTTCAGTTCTAATTATGCCTATTTCATATTTACATTTCAGTCCTGGAAATCCCCACTTCTGCCAAAAATCTACAACTAAGCTTTGCATATCTCATGATCTGTGATCTTTAAAAGGAAATTAATTATTAGGGAAAAATAAGTGTTTTATAATTATGAATATTTTACCAAGGCTTAGAAATTTCTAGTGTATTCTGGGTTTCAAAGCTGAATTATTTACATGGTCTTTTCTGATTCCCTGAAGATTATACCTCTATAACTCTACAGAGAATAGTTCTCAGTTTAAGATGTGTCACAACTCTCCATTAGCCAAGGATCCAAGAAAAATTTAAATTAACCAAATACACCATTGGTAGTTTCTTCACCTCCAAATGATACTACCAAATAGATGAATTCTGGAGCAGTGGAATATTTCCAATTAGAATAGTGTTAAACCCAGTTTATAGTTAATTATAGTTCCATAAAATTTGAATTCCATTAAGTCTATATTTCACAAAACTGTACCCATAATAATTTAAGTTGATTAGACCAAAATTTAAAAATTCAATCACGTAAAGTAGAATAGGTTACAAAGAGAACTTGACATTTTTCTATGGAGCTCTCCTCTAATAGCCTGGTTCAGTCATCCAGTGGCCTTGTGTACATAGTATCTGTAACAAGAATCTTTGCATGGAAAATCGCATGTAAGGATGCAGTGAATAACCATGATTAATTTAGCTCTTTACCATGATTGAGTAACAGTAGTGAAGACTGTTACTTTCATACAAACCAGTAGAGGGATACAACTTGATAAACTTGCTTGAACTTAATATATATAAAGGAATGAAATAATTAATGACTCTAGGGAAAGCATGGATCAGTAGTTCAAATATACTTATTCCTTTCTCTCTTTACTCTGAACATTGCTCACTTTCTCCAAAGTTTATTATGTGTAGTCACTAAATTTTTTTTTCAGGGCATATTATCCATATTCAGATATGCTGATATATGTCTTGAATAAGTTTTGAAATAAAATTTAATTACAGATTTATTAATGTACAGGTAAAGAAAAACATCCAGTTCTCGGAAACCAAAATAACATCTGAAATGTTGATGTACATACTTAAATATGTTCCAAACACACACACAGACACACACACACACACACACACACACAAGTACGCATGCACACACAAACACCCTATGCAAAGAGAAACAGAGCTCTACCCTGTAACACAGTTAGAAATTCTATTCAGTGTTAATATTGAAAACTCCATGTAATGGGCAAAAGCTTTCTCTTTGCCTTGATCCATTCATCTGTTGATGGACACTTAGGCTCTTTCCATGTTTTAGATGAATGGATCAAGAAGATGTGGTTTATCTATACCATGGAATACTACATGGCAATGAGAAACAATGAACTCTGGCCATGTGTAGCAACATGGATGGACCTTGAGGGTGTTATGCTGAGCGAAATAAGTCAGGCAGAGAAGGACAAATACCATATGTTTGCACGTATAGGAGGATTAGGAGGAACTTGACGGAGGAACAAGGGGGAGAAGAAGGGCGGAAATGGTGGGGGAAAGGGAGAGAGGCAAACCATGAGAGACTCTTGAATGCTGACAAAAACTGAGGACTGATGGATGTGGGGGGGAGGGGGGGATGGGCATGGAGGAGGGCACTTTGGGGATGAGCACTGAGTGTTATGTAGAAACTAATTTGACAATAAACTATTTGTAAAAAAAAAAAAAAAAAGCTTTCTCTTTGCCTATTTAGGAAGACTGCTCTTTTCTGAAAAACACAGACTACCTCTGGATTATGTTTTCTTCCTGGAAAATTTGAGCAACTACACACATGCCTTAGAGTTTCAATAGAAATATTTTAACAACTGCTGATTATTGCATTATTATGTGTCAGACACAGAGATAAGCTTTCTAATACATTATCTCTTTTCCTAAACATATGAATTTGTTACTTTGTTGATTTCATCTTTGATATCTTTAAGTATTGCTCATTATAAGCATTTAATTTCTATTCCAGATATTTATATTGTATTTGCATCTTGTAGAAATTTTGAGGGCTGCAGAAATTTCCATTTCATTTAACCAAGTCACTGCCTCATCCTTTGGACTGACTTCTGTCTGTCAGTTTGGGGAATGTGCACTTCTTAATCCTGAACATGGTGGTAACATCACCACAGTAAGCATTCTAGGCTTAGGGGAGTTCTCGTGTCCTCTGATTTGATAGGTTAGGACATTTTGTAGCCTACATGTGGTACCTCTAGCTTCTGAATCATAGTGGTTACCCTCCTGCTTCC
This sequence comes from Hyaena hyaena, assembly GCF_003009895.1. Lineage (NCBI taxonomy): Eukaryota > Metazoa > Chordata > Mammalia > Carnivora > Hyaenidae > Hyaena > Hyaena hyaena. The sequence goes on from NW_024081647.1 coordinate 374,061, forward strand.
CACCCCAGCTCAGCGCAAGGGAAGTTCAGTTTAGCTGTCACATTCTGACCATTCTTCTTGCTACAAGCCTTTATCTCAGGTGCACTCAGAGTTTCCTTAAACATACCTCAGTTCCCTTAGAGTTGAGCTTTCCATTTTCAAGTTTGTTTTCATTTTCAGAGGTTTATTTCTCTGTGTGAAAAAAAATCTGTGACCGCTATTCTCTAGTTTGATTTCTGTCTCTTGTTATCTTCTAAATTCTTTAAAAGGACACTTCTCCTCCCCTCCAATAACTGAATGCTTCCAAAAGTGTTCATACATTCTTTCTCACCCTACAAAGCTACCATTACCTTCAGTTTTTCTTAGCCAACTGTATTCAGCTTCCTTGGATACCTCCAAACCTGAGGTGACCTTCAACCAATAGATAATTTCAGTCTTTATCTCCACAATCTCTTGACAGCATTTGATGCTACTGGGCACCCCTTCCTTTGGGAGACACTCACTCTTCCCCTGACTTCTGTGAGGCCATGCTTTTCTGATATTCCTCCCAGCTCTCTGTTTGCTGTTCAGTGTTCTGGCCTGGTTGTCCACTCCTCTCATTCCATACTCCCTACGGGAATCTTCCATACAATCCCATGGCCTCAAGAAAGGAAACAGAGATGCTGACAACACAACAATTATTCATTTTCAGCCAAGATCTCTCTTGATCTCTAAGCCCATATGCACAGCTATGTATTGGTCATAGACATTTGTTCTTGCTTGGGAACCTCAAGGTCAAAGAGACCTGAAACTTAACTGTACAGTGCCTGGTATGTAGTATGTGTTTGGTGTACGAGTGAGTGGTAAATAAATAAATACACGGGCAGGAAATGTAGCCCCAGAACAGGCCCATGCCAACAGGTTGATGGTGATACTGTTATCTTGCTCTTTCAAACTATTGACTGTTGATTGTCTTGACCATTGAAATTTGTCCTGACTTTCTAGTCTCTCTTTTGAACTTCCAGTTTCCAGACACACAATTTAGTTGACTGATTCTTGAACACCTCATGTTTTTATGTTCCTACACTTTTGCTTCTCATGTCCCAGAAACTACAAATTCTTTATTCCTAGACCTGGCCTGATTTTTCACAGGGGATGCATGCTATTTAAAAGGTGTATGTTTGTGTGTGTGTGTGTGTGTGTGTGTACATGCACACTTTAACTGTAGTTCAAATAAAGACTCCAATATTTAACAATGACCTTGAATCTAGTTTTAAGTTTGGACAATTGCAATAAGCCAAACCTTTAGAAAACTGTGCTTACATTTACAGGAACATTTTGCCATTTTTAGACCTCTTTTCTTTCATGAAATCTGTAGTTGAATTCTAAAAATCTGTTCATATTTTTGGTAGACACAGATTTAATTATTATTGTGATAACCAAAGGGCCAACCCATTGAGGGAGAGCCCCACGAAGACCTGCGTAGGGCTGGTTCTAAAAGTGTTGCACATGCTTCAGCCCCTCAATAACACTATCACCTCTTTGTGTTGAAATTCCTGAATGTTTTCAGGTTTGCTGAGGAGAATATCCTATTTCCTGAATTTATCAAGTAGTGAAGTCTAATGCAGTGCTATTACCTATAGTCTTTCTAAGCTCAAGTGTACTCCACAAAAGGGGGCTATGCTAACTGGAGTTAGGTAGCTGTGGAAACCAGCATAAGCTTTTTATGGACTTAAGGGATGTAACGGACAAGCCATATATGGTGTTTTATGTGAGTTTTCATTTACTTTTTTCGTGAGTAATGGTTAATTGCTGAATCAGGCAGAATCCTTTTAAGTGTGTACCAGGGGACTTGGGAACACAAAGGATATATTGGTTATAAGATAGGCATCAAACACATGGAAGAGCTTTAAAAGGAAAATCATCTAAGAAGGTTTCCTTACTTTCATACTTTCTTTGTATTTATATAGTTCTTTTTCATTGACTTAAATATTTTGTATGGTCATTTTTGGGAAACAAGCAGGAAAGACTGTTTATTACAGTAGCAAGCCACAGAGAAACCGTACCTTATTATATGTATATAGTCTTGTGTATTTGTTGGAACAAGAGAAAAGTAAAAGCAAGATTCTGCATTAATACAAAACAGATCAAATACAAATGGAAACTAAAGGGACCTATGTCTTCTTGCACCCTAATGGTGTCCGGCCGAGAGATCTTCTCAGACACATCACCAGGAACGTCATAATGGAATGTCAAGTTATAGACTTTTTTTCTTGAGGGGGGAGGCAGTTACTCTATTCACTATTATAGCTTTTATTAATTCCAAAATAATAAAAATGGGTTTTCCTCATTACTCTATTGGGGAGCCAAATGTCATGTGTTGTTTGGGTCTTAAAACATTATTTGGGTCCCTTACTATAGAATAAAATTTTTTCTCATCTATAAATTTTATTCATACAACATGTATACTTATGTTTTTAATGTGGAATTAGGAAAAAGGAAAGTTCCATAGAGTAATGAGTTCCATAAAAGTAATGATTCTGTAAGACATAGTAGGAGATGAAAACCTATAAAAAGACAGCTTCATTTAATCCTAAGAACCACAACTGCAGTGTCTTGTGTTTTGGTTTATTGGGATTTCCCAGCATATGTGTTTAAACATATTCACCAACCTCTGGAATTATTTAGAGAAATGTTTGTGCTGCTTAATTCCCCACGTAAATGGTAATTTCATGGCAGTTCTTGAAATAAACATTTTTAAACTTGAAAATATTTTGTGTCTATTTCCATTACAGAAACAAATATTTAAGACCCAAAGTAATATTTTACCAGTAATTTGAAACCTAATAACATTTCTCTGAAAAATGCGAATTCATATCTGATTGTAGTGCTGCCATCTTATATTGGTTCTGCTCTCTTTCATACTTAATCTGTATAACATGTTGTGATAAATTGCTCCACATCTCAAGTTGAGGATGCTTTTCAGTTATTCACAGTGGGGTATTGTCTGATCTCTTATGTGGCCACACCCTCCATTTTCATCATCATCATCATCATGACGAAGGCAAATGCTTTGAACCCTTTCTATATCTCAGGCAGTGTGCTAAGAGTACTACACACGTTATCTCATTTAATTCCCACAGAAACTCTCTGGGGAAGAGATCATACATCCATTTTATGGATGAGGAATCAAGTCTTCTCTGCTAATCAGTGGTGGTTTTAAGATTATTTTAGAAAGCTGCATTTCAGTGGTGAATAAAAAGAGTCGAGAGTGGTTCAGAAGTTCAAATACAGAACAGCATATGATATTCAGCTGCCCAAATAGAATGTAAGCTAAAATCTCTTGAAGTAAATAATCAAACACAAATATAAAACCCTTCAAATAATTTTTGTTTACAGTTATGGAACAGCTTTGGAGTCAAAAGAAGCAATTAGTTTTGTTTTTAAACTTTTAATTAATTTTTTTTTATTTTAGAGACAGAGAAAAAGGGTGCAAACAGGAGAGAGGGACAGAGGGGCAGAGAGAGCAAGGGAGAGAGGGAGAGAGAGAGAGAGAGAGAGAGAGAGAGAGAGAGAGAGAATCTTAAGCAGGTTTTATGCTCAGCTTGGGGCCTGACATGGGCTCGACTCCACAACCCTAGGATCATGACCTGAGCTGAAATCAAGAGTTGAATTCTCAAATGACTGAGCCACACAGACGCCCCACATTTTTCTTTCTTTTTTTTTATTAAACAGATATTTTGGGGCGAGGTATGCTGCTTCTTGATGCCAATGAGAAACTGTGTGCTACTGTCTGAGTTTAGGGCCTTAACTGGATTAAAGGCCACGATGGGGAGGAGGCATTTTGAAGAGTGGCTTTCTACCTGTAGAGGAGGATGCCAAAAACAATGAGTTGGTTAGTTTGAATTGAAAAATATAAAGGGTGGATTTTTGTGGTTTGCGTTATTAAAACTGGATTTTGAAAGTATTAGACACTACCTGGTTTATTTCAGACTGCAAATAATGACATCATCTTAAAGGCAGAACCAGACAATTTAACAAATAATTAATAAATGATGAAAATGCTATCTTAATAAGAGTTTGTGCTTATAAATGGAACTGTTTTAAGTGTGATCAGTAACAAGAAAGAGATTATTAACAGTATAGGAAACCTAAGAATATACTTAAGTTTAGGAATTCATATCATGGTTTTAAAATTCATACTTCTTTCTAATTCAAGACCCCTTCATGTCCGTACCTTCTGAAAGCTATTTATTGTTTAAGTAGGTACTTCCCAGTGACTTTCCTCATCATTAGTGGTGATAGATGACGATCCTGAAGAAAGTCTACATAGAATTTAATGATAAAAATGATACTTTCTGGGCCAAAGGAGTTGCTTTAAAAACCCAAGCAGTTCTGAATGCAAATAAATAACGGCAAACCAGGTCTTTTCTTTTTGCTGTAATAAGCCTCATATTAGCTCTCTTTCAGATTTTAAATACAGAGTAACATTTGATAAGAGAGCTTTGCCAAGTGGGAAGAAGACAGCAGTTAAGGGGATTAAATTGAAATAATGAGCAGCTAAAAAAGATAATGGATAAAGCTGCTCCAAAGCAATGGTGAGAAGAAACTTTGCAACTGTGTTCTCCAGCTTTTTCAAGAATGCTCTCTTACCTCACCAGGATGTGTTGGTGGCAAGTGATGGAGGGCATGAAGTGGCTGTAAATTACATCGTTGGCACCGAGGAAGGTGTACTGAATCTCTACTTATTGATGGAGATCATACTTGTTGACTTGTGGCCTACATCTTCCAGGCAGCCCATCTCTTTCTTCCCCTGGGACAATCATTTAAGAGACCAAAGCAGCCACTAGTGCTATGATCAACCTTGAAGTTAGACAGAATTAGGTTCCCCATTTTAATGTTTAAATTAATTTTACATTTGAAATTAATATTCAGTTTCAACTAGAACTTAGTGTACATGATTCAGTGGGATAATGCATGGGAAAATGCTTTATAGATTCTAAAGTTCTCTATAAATACCAAGTAATATGACAATTGCATGGCATAAATAATTCTGATACTCAGTATTTAGGACTTTTGTTGTTATAGAAAAAAAGAAAAATAGACTGGGGAGAAGCTGTGGTTTGAGAGGTCTGAGATGCCATTAATTAACAGAAGATTCCATTTTTCACTGTCTGTTCTTCCTTTGATATACCTGAAAATTATATTCATAGAATAATTACTTTGCCTTGACTGAAATGCAAATTCCAAAGTGATCACACTTATAAAAATAATGATTGAATATGGACTAAGTGACTGATAATATCCAAAACAATATTGTCCCCAACTGGGACATTTTCTGCAGCTCTTCGTTTACTTTTTACCACATGAAAACATGACAAACATTCGCTGATTTAGTGCTTGCTATATGCTAGACTCTGGCTAGGAATGTATTATACATTATTCATCCCCTATTCAACCCTATGGGATAGGTGTTACTGTTGCCATTTTATGAATGAGCATGCAGCAGTACAGAGAGATTAAGTAAATTGCCTAAGGTCACACAGCTAGTAAATTTTATAGTCAGGATTCCAGCCCAGGTCTCCCGCACTCCAGATCCTAGGTTCCTATCTGATATACCATATATATTATGGCAAAAGGGCTGAATTTTCCCATTATTCTGAGCATTTCTTTAAGTTAAAAAAAATTCAGCTGTTACATATGTACATGTAGTATGCTGTATATAGAAGTGAATGAAGCATCTCAAGGTCAATGAATTTACCAGTCTTCTACTTGAAATATAATTATGGATTACTTGTTCTCCTTCCTAAATCCAGTGATAAAGCTTAATAATGGTACATTTTAAAGTTTAAATCACATAACTTTTCATAACCAGTGCACTGTATGACAGTGTTTATTATCTAACACTTTTCTGAGGGGCAGGAGTCCTGGAGTTCTTTCCCTTGGGTATTTGGGCTCAGGGTCTCTCGTGAGACTGCAGTTGAATGCTGAGGCTGGAGTATAGCTTCCAAGATGGCTCAGCTCACAGGATCCTTGGCAGGTCTCAGTTCTTCATTGGCTGTTGGCTGGAAGTCTTCCTTCCTCACCTCAGATTTCTCCCTAGGCTGCCTAAGTGTCCTTACAGTGGTAACTGGCTTAGTCAGAGTGAGTGATGGGAGGAAGGGGAGGAAATAAAGGAAGGAGGGAGACCGAATGAGGAAGGGGGAGAGAGAGAGAGAGGAGTGAATGTTAGAGAGGGGAGGGAGGAAGGGAGGGAAAAGAGAGACTGTAAATGGAAGCTGCAGTCTTTTAGAACCTTGGAAGTGTTATACCATAGTCTCCTGGACACTGACACCAATCTTGCAGTGTGGATGGGGACTACACAAGGGTGTGAAATACTAGGATGTGGAGAGTTAGTGGGAATGATTGTGGAGTCTGATTACAGGTATTTTATTATGAAAAAAATGTACCAGTAATGCACCAAAGTTTTTATGAGGAGATGCTGGTCATATTGTGTCGCAATAATTGTAGTTAAAAAAAAGTATGAACCAAATCCTGTTCCAACCTTGTTATCGCTTGGTGATTTTGTTGAATTGAATTTGTGGGTATAGATGGAATTTGTTTTATCAGACTAAAAAGCCATTTTTATAATGCATGAACTATGGGTGCTGGATTTGGATGTCTGCATCTCAGCTTTCTTATCTGTGAAATAAGAGTAATATTAGCCTTGTAGACTTGTCAGATCCTAGTTGTAAAAATCCTAGTCTGGTGATGAAAAGTAAATGCTAGATAGTGGAATTAGTAGATGAGACAAAAATATGTTTATTTTCAGAAACATTTTTAAAAGAAAAGATGCATTACAATTAACTTTTAGTGCTCTGCCATGATTCAGAAAAGAACACCAGGTGGGATTTCCTTTTATAACTACATGAGTAAAGAGAAATCCATGTTTCTAATAACTTAAGATAATGATGCTAATTGAGAAGAGCAAAGAGACACAAACATGTGGATTGGATGAAAGATGAAACTGAAACTGGGTTTTTTAGAGCATTTGCAATAGTGGGGACTAAAATTTTAAAACACGTTGAGGTAACTGCCATTAATAACAATAATTGTATAAACCTGGAGGGAAGTTTCAAAGCAGAGGATATAAGGAATCAAAGGTCATTAATGCAAAGCACCTGAAGTCCATTGTCCCTCTTTTCTATGAGTTGATTCTAGGTTGGAGACAGGTTCAGCTGACATGTAAAAATCCTCAGTCTTCCAGGAAAGGCAAAACTTTACAGTTTCCCAGTTGTCTTCACTTACTTCTATTACCCTCAAGCTCTAGGACTTCATCAGTTTCACAAGCCCGAGTCCTAAGGTAATATGTCCATTTTGATTCTTGTGTGGTTTCATGGCCTCTTCTTATGTATCTAATGGAACGGGTTTTCTTTGAAAACATATACTCAGAAAAGTCCATACAACGTATGTATGCAGTTTTAAAATAATTATAAAAATAATTACTTTAGCATATTCATCTTCTAGAGCTATTGTAATACACCACTGAATGGTTTGAACAACAGGGCTTTATTGTCTCACCATTACAGAGGGTTTAAGTCCAAGGTGTTGGCAGGATGGGTTCCTTCTGAGCGTTATGAGGGAGAATCCGTTCCAGGCCCCCTCTCATAGCTTCTGGTGGTTTACTAAACATCTTAGGCATTCCTTGGCTCCTCTATGCAACTCCTCAGTTTCTGTCTTCATCTTCATCGGGTGTTTTCTCCGGTTTTTCTGTTTTATAAGTACACCAGCCATATTGGATTAGAGCCCACCCTGATGACGTTACCTACATCCGCAAAGACTGTTTCCAAGTAAGGTCACTTCTGAGGTATGGGGCGGGGGGGGGGGAGGGTTGGGGTTGGGACAACACCTACTCTGGGTAAGATAGAGACTAGCCATCCCAGAAAGGACCACCTGGAGGTGTGTTCTCCCTCTCCTCCCTGTGGTAGCCTCGATTTGGACTTTTGTGAACATGATTTCCATGTTTTTCTTTATAGTTTTACAATTTGTGCATCATCTCTAACAAAAATATAGCTTTTATTTAAGACTTCATTTATGAAATGGATAAGTTTTAAAAAGTAGGACTGGGAATTATATGTCACATATAATATTATCTTCAAGTCCCTGGGGCAATATTTGTTAAAAATGCCTACTTTTAAGGCTGAAAGTAAATAACTTAAAAATAATACTTATAACTTTCAGGAAGCAAAATAGAAGTAATATTTTGTGAGCTCTAGTTCAGATCACATTTTAATTTTTCTCTTAAGGCTGCCTGCTCAGTTGATGACAAACGTCTTTGTAAACTTTTCTGCAATATATTGTATTTCTCCAATTTGTTCATATTATAATGAAGCCCATGATCATGGTTTCCAAGCTTTTCATTACTAAGGGTCAAATGATTATGTTCTCTCTAAACCCACTTTGAAATATCTTAATCTTTTAAAGAACATTTATTAAGATATATTCAGATCTTTTTTTTCTTCAGCCCTTAAATTACACATCTGAGTGAAATCATACGGTATTTGTCTTTGTCTGACTTATTTTATTTAGCATTATACCCTGTAGATTCATCAAAAAAACAGACTCTTACATACAGAAAGCAAACTAGTGGTTGCCAGAGGGGAGGTGGGGAGGAGATGGGTGAAATAGATAAAGGGGATTAAGAATACACGTGTGAAGAGCACGGAGTTATGCATAGAATTGTTGCATCATTACACTGTACACCAAAACTCGTATAACACTGTATGTTAATTTTACTTCATTTAAAAAAGATTTGTATATGCTTTTAAAAAAGAAAAGATATGGCAGGTCTTACCATTCTTTACTAGTTAGTGATAGTTGTCTACCCATGGGACCGTTGGTCAGCCTGAGATATGCTGTGTGGTAAAACACTGCCAGCATCATTACTAGTTAAAAATCAAAGCAACTTGATGTTTTAGTCAAACCTTATTTAGCAACAAATATAAGACTTCTTTTAGCTTTAAAAAAATATTGAAAATAGTTCATGCCTGTTACTTCCTTTGAGGTTTCCTTGAAGATCAAGGTTGCTCAGTGACACAAAGGCACATGCACATACGCACGCACACATGCACACATAGCCTTTGTGGAAGACTGCAGTGTGAAAGCACATTTAAATTCCTTGTAAATATGTTTTTGTTTTAATTAAAGCCTTCAACCCCGTAAGTACACATGGTTGCCAAATTTCAAATGACCCATAATAGATCCGGCAGTTGCCCTGTTCTCCCCTTCCTCTCTTCCTTGCTAAAAGCCCTGCTGTGTCTACCCTAGGGAAAGTGGTAACAGGCAGTGCTTTGCCACATAGTAGACCCTTCTTATTTCTTGGCTGACCAAAATTTTAGAATGGCCGTCGAGAACTGTGAGTTGTTGAGAACTGTGAGTTGAGGAATGGGAAATGGTCAGAAGGATTGATAGAAGGATTAGGATAAGGTAGCTTACCATCAAAGTGCACGCATTTCAACCTTGTTTGCTCACAGGAAATCCTCCCCCATACTGCTCTGCTTTACCTGAAATGCTCACCTTGATGGGAGGGGAACTCAGCAGCTAAATACATTAGGGCTAACACACATCCTCTTTTAACATGGTGGGTACTTCCAGAAAACAGAGTCGTGTTGCCTTCCTTCTTATACTTGAGGTAAAGGTGGGCAAGGGAGTGGTTTTGGTGGTGGTGGTCGGGGCCTTTGGCGATATAGGAAGGGGTGTGGTTATTAAGATTTGAGTGAAGGCACTTTGGGCTAAGTATCTGGGAAAGAGAAGTCTCAAAAGGAAGGAAAAATTATAAGAACATATTCATCTGTTTGAAGTGTTTGCCTTGAACTAACTCCAGAATTGAACAAGGAGTGGTATAGAGTGGAGTTGATTTAATTTTTTTAATTTCTTTTTTCACTGACTTAGTGTTCACTCTGGGAATATTGAGCCCATAATTCTGCCACATTAAGGTTAAACAGTCATCAAGGGCTGATAAAATACCTGACCATAATCTAAAAGGTTATTTGTTTAGAAAGTTTTCTAAGTTTCCAATAAAAATGTACTTCTAGAATTTCATTTGTTTATAAGTTTGGAATTGCTTAGAAATGAAAATCTGCTTATAGTTCAACAATATGAATGATATTCAAAATATTTTGAATTTTGAATATCATTTCTATAGCAGGGATACCTAGATTAGATAGCCCTTTCAAGTACTGACATCTGAAATAGGCCATAGGGCATAACTTAAGGTGAATATATTTTTATTTTTTACAATAAATTACTTTATTTGAAGTCAAGAACTATATCAAATGGATTTCTCCTCCTTTGACACATAGTATATTGCCTTACACATAGATTAATAAATTAATGTTAAGGTTTGAATGAGTGAATGGTTATATAGAGATAGAGTGTACGTATAGAATCTACAATAGGAGCCATTCATGTGAGAACATGGTGAGTTTAACTATTGTTTTCTAAGTGACAAAGGAGGTTATCCTTTATTATCAGTAAATTCATTCAATAAATACTAAACTGAGCACTTATGATTGCTAGTCACTGTGCTAAGTGCTTTTGGGCTAGCCGAGATGAATGGAACAGGACCTCAGCCCTCAATTTCCAGTGGGGAAAAGGTTACACTAATCATACATAAAAACAGCATGAGGGCCTCAGCTATACTATACAGATAAAAATATTTATTTAGTATTTCAGAAGAGTAAGAATAATTCAGGTGTTTGGTGACACCTGATTTTGCAAATGTGATGAAGAAAAGGAAGGTACAGATCAGTAAAGGGATATTTTCTACTGCAGACAAGAGAAAAATCGGCTAGCGGTGGTTTAAACAAAGATTAGTCATATATTTTTTTAATATAATAAGAACTACGAGATGGGTGATGATTACTGTTGGTTTAACAACCACACAAAGACAGAGCTGGAGTCTCTTTTCCCTTTCTTGGCTCCTTCTCTACGGTGAGAAGGTTAACTACTCCAGCTACTGTTCCAGAAAGGGTAATGACTAATGGAGGGAAAGCCACTTTCATGCTTTTTATCAGATAAAGCGAAGGCTTTTCCAGAAGTTCCTTGCTGACTTCTGCCTAGATAACATTGGTCAGATCAGTGCTACGTGGCAACCCTTCATTATCGTAGTACCATCCAAACTATACCAGAGAGATATTAAAAAAAAGGAAAGCCAAACAAAAACTCACACAAAAGAACAAACTGAAGAAGGTTTTAAAGAAAGTTTCTTTAGTGTTACTAATGAGAATAAATATAGAAAGATGTCTGATCAATAAAGTAATCTGTCAGAATTTAGTTAGGTAATCAATCACGATCTCTAGATTTGTTGCATGGTGATATTGTAGAGTAGTTTTTGCTGTACCATACGAGCAAAAATGTGACATAAAAGTCTGTGACAAGCACTTGAATGATGAAAGACTTGTAAGAGATGGGGGTATTTGAATGAAGAGTCTTTTGCCTCCCAAAAGTCTTTTAATACTCCCAGCTTGGAGAACTTGTATTAACAGCTGAGTGATTCCTTATCTTCTTTTGAGAAAATATGGTTCTTGTTGTTTTTTTTGTTTTGTTTTGTTTTTTCCTTTCAGTTTCTAGAAGAGTCTTGTTTCCATTATTTCTTTCAAATGGTCATGGGCACATTTGTTGAGGTTGTCAACAGAGGAGATTTATAAAGAAGCTTCTTTGCTATCTGTAAATCACTGGACCAGTGGGATGGAGCAAAAGCTGTTCACCATTTCTTATATTAGTACCATAGCAGTTTTTAAAATAGTTTTAGATTTTGATATTCTTTTTTAGTAGAAGAATGTGAAGTCCTTTGTAGGAAAGGAAGACTAAAAATGCAACAGATGTAATTAACAGAACAAAATGACAGCAAACAGCTATGCGTTTTTGACAGCATCTCTACCTCTTAAAGGTGATTTTCTTCCGTGGAGATTTTTTGTTGCTGTTGTTATAGTTGTGGTGGTAGTGGTGTGTGCTGCTTGAGTCACTCTAACCTTAGACTTGTTCTTCTTCTGGCTTCCATGAGGACCACAGTGAAGAAGAGGAAATCGGCATCTGGTCATTGGTGTACATCAGTGGCTTTCGAACATCAGTATGCCTAAGAATTCTGGGGGGAGCTTGATAAGGCTTACAGGGCTACTGATTGAGTCAGTGGGAATGGAGCCTGGGAATCTATAGGTACTTCAGACAATTCTGATGGAGGTGATCCCTGGACTCCGGTTTAAGAAACGTTCATGTAGACAGTGAGGTGGCAGGATCCGTTCAGAAGACAGCTCACAATAGGGCTTCATCGGTCTTGCCTGCTCTGAATCTTTAAAGTCAGGGGTCTCCAAAATAGGACGTGTGCACTCCAGGTGGTTTGTAGGAAGACTCATTTTGTTTCTGGAAGGAAATAATGAAACTTATACTTATTTTTGAAATTTTCCTTTTAGAATTTCTTTCTTTTTTGTGTTTTGTAATGTCCATACTGTATTTGCACAGTTGTACCTATTCCTATTCCTAATTTAGAAATGGATAGATATGTGCATATTAGAGGCCTCTTCTAGAAAATGTTTTTTTTGATAGGCAAAATTGAAGAAGTTTGGAGAGGACTGTTTTCAATGATTTACAAGACCCAAATCGATACTTATTTCCTGCTCTTTATAAGAGCTTATGGTTCCTTGATTGTTTTTCATTTAGATATTGACATTAGTCATTGCTTCTTTTATTAGCATGTACATAAACACAGTGCATACCAGAAAATTGAGAGGAAGAAAGGACTTTGCAATTTGTGTCATGTGGAAATATCTGTGTACTAAGGTTAATTGTGTGATCTAATGCCTTCACTGAAACAAACCCCTACTGAAGAATCAAGAAGAGAATCAAAGTGAACTCCAGCCTATCAGGTTATGGATCACTTCCACAATTTGCAGAGCTTGGTGTCTCATCTTCGCATGCCCAGTGACTAAAGAGTGGATATGTTCAAATGTGGATTTTCTAGAGACAGCTCATTCTTTGTCTTTAAACCTTGAGTTAGCTCCTCTCTCTAGTGCTCAGAGGACTCTTTCCTATCAAGTATATCTCTTCAAGGTTAAAAAAGACGCATTGTTTTCACTCCAGAAAATTATATTTTTAAAGATATTTTTTAGATTACAACAGCTTAAAATGCAAATGTCACCATATTTATGAATATAAATCGTTAGCTAAAATTCTCCTTTCCCTTGGCACTTGCTACACAATTTTGCCTCCTCATATTCTGTGCTTAACAGACAATGGTGGGGAGTGGTGCCTGGGTGGCTCAGTCGGTTAAGCGTCCGACTGCAGCTCAGGTCATGATCTCATGGTTTGTGGGTTTGGGCCCTGCATCGGGTTCTGTGCTGACAGCAAGGCCAACTCAGAGCCTGGAGCCTGTTTCAGATTCTGTATCTCCCTCTCTCTCTGACCCTCCCCTGTTCACGCTGTCTCTATCTCTCAGAAATAAATAAAACATTAAACAGAATTTATAAAAAAAAAAAAACAGACAATACAACCCAAAGATGCCATGATTTTCTATCCCAGGTTCCTCTAATTGGTATTTCTACACATACATTATTACTTTTTACAGGTTTTCACACACACACACACACACACACACACACACACACACACACACCCCTAGTTGATTTATTCAACTGAATTGTCAATAGTGTAGAGGAAAAAAACCACATGAAATTGTTGGCTTGAAAATTCTCAGCAGTGTATGTCAATATTGTCATTCTTTTAGTAGCCACACAGCACGTGTAGTGTCTAAAGATATGAAATCTAGTTTGGAGTCTTGGTTAAAACATTTTTAAATTTTCATTTAAAATGTTCTTTCTTCCTTCGATGCTACTTTTTCCTGGTGTTTCTCAGAAGTATTATTGGATGGACCTGGCTACATTGGAGAGGAGTAGAACATTGGAGCTGAAATGATAATGAATAGAACCACTGTTGAGCCCACATGTGCCAAACACTGTTGGGTGCTTTATTATCTCACTGAGTCTTTACAATAACTTTATGGGCTGGGTGCTGTTGTTCTTATCCTGTTTACAGATGAGGAAATGGAGACTTGGGGAGGTGACAAAACTTGCCAAGAGTCATTCAACTAGTGTGTTGAAGAGGCTGGATTCCAGATGTGCAGTACTCTTGTCCTGCAGGGTATATGTATTCTGCTTTTGACTATTTTGTAAAGATTGGCAGTTGGGGTGGGGAAAGACCACTATGGGGAAAACAAACATATCGTACCCTACCCCCAAAGAAAAGCCCAAATACACAGCGGGGAGCAGGGCCATGCCTTGTCCAACTCACAGAGCATGATTTCCGTTGTGCTTGAAGTGAATGGTGCCCCCTAGAGTAGTGCAAAGTGCTGGTACTGGCCGGGAGCTTCTGTCTCAGGCACAGGAGGCTGAAAGAAGGTAATGGAGTATGTGTCTATAAGTCTTTTTTATATATTTCCTTTAGAATTTATTTGGTGTGTGTGTGTGTGTGTGTGTGTGCGCGCGCGTGCGCGCACATGTGTGTTTGTGTGTATAAATCTTAATAGCTGTATCCAGATCTGGCTGGTAGGATGCTAGGTGGATGGATGGAGGGCCTCTTAAGTCCTCGTGGGGGCAACTGGCCTCTGGCATTGGAGGGGCTCACTAGGTGTCTGGGTTCTAATTCCTAGGAGACGTTCTAATCACACATTTAAAATCTGCTTTTAATCCATAGATCCAAGACTGTTAATATTTCTGTATATTTTACTCCTCTGTAAGATGGAGATGACCAGTGTTTTGTGTACTAGAGAACCCAGAGATGTTGCATGGATTAGTGAGAACAGGTTTTCAAGTGGTTGGTTATTCCCCCCCCCCCCCCCATGTCAGGTAATGACTGTATGCTGTTTTAGACTGATATTTTCCTCAGTCCCTAAGGTGACAACTTTTTAAAATTGTCTAGGTGTGATTTTTGCAGAGATGAGAGGCCAGGAGTCCCGTCTATCCTCTCATGTCTACATTGCCCATGCCCAGAATATTATAAAATTCAACAAGTAATTGCTGAGTGACTTAAAATTGTTGAGGTATTCTGAGCATCATTTTTCCCTTATCTATAAAATGGGGATAATAGTCTGAATCCTGTAGGATCCTTAAGGAGATTACATTCATTGATTAACATCTTAAGAAGCTTAGCTCCTGCCACATAGTAGGTACGCAATAATTCTGCTCATTGCTGCTTATCCCTAAAACCTCGTTCCTGCCTTTACCACTTAAAACTTGCATGCCCTCGAACAAACTAGTTGAACTATTAGAGTCCTAGTTTCTTATTCTGTAAAATGGGAATATAATGCTCACTTCACTGATTGCTGCAATGTTTAAGTAGGATTCAGAACTAACGGTTTACTTAGTGCATATTATGTTTATCACCGAATTAGGCGTATTTTCTTTTTAAAACGCAAATCTCTAGAGATAGGCACCATTGTCTTTATTTTACAATTTAGAACTCTAGGACTCAGGAAGTGAAGGTTTCAGTTGTAGGTCGCAGAAGTGGTATGTAGTCAGTATCTGATGCCACTCTTACAATCTCTGAAGCCATTAAAAGGATCATATGGATTTGTGGGCAATTATTTGTGACATCTTTCTTTGGGCCTGCGGGTTGCAACATAGTAAGGCACCCTTGCGTAATTTGCTCTTTTTAGGTATTTAAACATATTATGGTAGAATGGACATCTCAGGGAATCACATTTTACCCCAAATTCTCTTCACTTTAAAAAATTTCAGATTTTTTTCAGCCTAAAACCACAGAATCCTGGATTTTTCAAGTCAAGAAAGAATAAAACTACATAACCAATGTTCAGAATAGAGTCTTTTTTGTGTTACATTGCCCATTTTGTGGGCTTTGAAGTGGTTATTAAAGGAACGCAATTTCTAAACTAGGAGGTGAGTTTAGTTGTAAAATCACGCCGATTGGTTGTCAGAAAGTTTTTTTTTTTTAATAAAAGAAATGGTATATTATTATGTCAGTTTTAAGCAGCTAGATGGAGCTTGTGTGAGTGTTAAAATTATGCCACAGGATCATGGTTTTGAACATATCACATATCCAGACACCTGGAAGGGAAGACTAACTACTTTATCACTCCGTTTTCCCCTGGGGTGTCTTAATTAAAAACCAATTTAAGAAACAAGAAGAATCCATTCCTAGCTTGAAATATTGTTTCTCTGACAAATCTTTCCTTGCTGGAAGTCATCCCAAAGTTGTTTGGAGTGTGAGGTTCAGAGTTAATTGGGTTTTCCTATCCAGTGAGAAGAGGTGGGCTCTTTTACTTTGGTCTGTTGTTCCCATGGTTGTGAGCTTTGGAAAGGGTTTGACTCAGAAACCATGAGATACTAACACGAGCACTGTATTTTTTGAATTAGTATTGATTGACAGGTCTCTATTCCATGTAAACAGCTTGAAGGGCAAACTACAGGTATAGAAATGGAATTGGCATTTAAGAATAGTCTCTTGTATGACATGATGATTAAGTTTCACATTAATCAAAATAACAAAAAAGGAGATATTCATTTTTTTCTTGTAGTGAGTTGAAATTAGAATACTGAACCGAGAATACAATGTGTTTTTGTTTAGGTTTTTCTTCTCAGATGCTACCATTTCAAAAGAGCACTGTTCATGTGAAAGTCTGAATAAAATTCACGGAGTAGCATCAAGGACCTCTGAGCCCAGGAAACTGAGTTTGGCAGTGCTAATTTGTATTAAAGTTGTTGTTGCATGACAGCCGGAAAAAGATTTAATGCTTGCCACCTGAATCAAGGCACGGAACATTGGTTTCTATAACTGCCATGAATTTGAATCGAGGCCAGTATCTCTAAATTTGAAATAAACTGATACTCTGTCTTGAAAGAAGATACAGGCCACTTATGTTGTGGAAGGTATTTAGAAAATAGTATTTCAATTTAATATTTTTTAGCAATAAACACACACACACACACACACACACACGCATTTTTCAGATTGTTAGGCTTCTCAGCACTGTGGCCTGTAGTGGTTCTTGCTGTGAGAGGTTCACGCCAGAGTACTAAGAGATGCTTGCTTGCAGCCATTTATTACCCACTTGCAGCCAGGAGTTAGCAGTGAGTTTGCACCCCGTTCCAGGTTTGGCGTTTCTCCTCTTACCACAGAGGAGCTGCTCACTTCATCAGAAAGTCATTATCCCTCTTGGATGTCACTATGGTTCACAGTATTACAGTATTGCTTTAGGAATTTAGATTTTAACCCAGCCACCCTGCTGTGGTAAAACCTTGGAGCCACCAGATGCAAAATCCATTCACATGCCTGGCACAATAAAAATGATGATGATGACAATAATTCATATTTTGCATTTGCAAAAACATCTTTCATCTGAAGAGCTTTTGTAAGCGGAACATGCATCTTGAGACTACTTTATAGAAAGTGATCTTTGAGTCCAATATGGAAATGAATCCACCTCTGAGGTGAAATGTGGCAGCCATTTAATTATTTTTAACAGGGTACGCATGAAGTGCAGTTGTATCTCGGTGCAGTAAATGTTTTGCTGAGAAACTGTATAAATTATATGTTGCATTAAAAGTTTCAGAGTTTATTTTTACTCTTACTGAAAAATAACGTGTTCCTTTGATTAGAAAAATTCTCAGGAAGTTTACTATTAGAATCTCCACTGCACTCTTTTTCTCAATCCATGGAGGATCTCTTAATGGTTTCGTAGAGATGTCTCTCAGCTGTCCTCATTGCACCACACATCTTATTTCACCTTTGTGGTTGGAGTTGTAGTAAGAGGTCCAGAAGCAGACCGTGTTGATGGGCACGGCCCAGCACATGCAACTCTTCTTGCACAGATGCAGATAATCCCAGGTCAGGGTCTCTTCCCTCTACCCATTCTCCCTGGGCGATCTCATTCATTCCCAGGGTGTCATATAGCAGCTCTAGGCTGATTGCCCCCATTACATTTCATCTCTGCTTTCTATGGCTCACCTCAGTTTCTTCCTCCTCTCTCGAGGTATCAACCCAGCACCACAAATTCCAAAATAAGGAACCCCTTAAAATAATGTCTCTGTCTGTATGAACTCCTTAACCATGAAGTATTTAGTTGATTATTTTTATTTTATTAATCTCACCTCATGCTTTTACTTCTGTTATATATGCTCAATACTTGGCGATATTGGAGATAACCTCCTCCTTCCCAAGTCCAGTTAGCTTCTGATTTCTATGTACTTGGTTCCTTACATCGATGAACTACTTTATATGAACCAGTCAATGAGCTATTACTGTTTACCGTAGGAAAAAGGGCAAGAAAGAAAGTGAAACCAAAATCCCTCAGTTTCCCACCTGGTAATATCACTCAGATGGTAGAGGCAGAGATAAAACTACTGGCTGAAATAAAGCTGGGGGTAACTTGCAGCTTTGAGTTATTGTGCTGTAGTGACAGGACAGATGTAAAAGTTTGAGGCTGTGCCAGAAATAATGTGTGTCTGGTTGGACCGTTTGCAACCATTTGCAACATGGTATGCAGTTACAAATGGTCTTAAATGAAGGTGAAAGGGCAGTTGTTTTCTAGGTGTAATGAAAAAAGAAAAACAAATTTCAACATACAGAACTGTACATGTTTGAATAGCATACTGCCCTTTTGTGCGAATGTTTTCACAGTCTTCAACTAGTAATTGTTAGAGACAAAGAAATTCCTCAAGTTCTGTGTTTTTTAAGAGTATTTTGTAGGGCTTACAAACTTGAAAAAATTTTATTTGTGAAATTTTATATTTTTTTGTAGACTAGAAATTCTCTCCTTACTTCGCCAAGCTTGTATGCATGCTTTATATTGGCGGAATTACTTATTAAACTAAACGTATGCATTCCCGGTATATTCAGGAAACAGGACACTCGCTTGTATTAAATCATACAAGTGTTCACTTGTATGAACACTTTCATTTCTGGCCTTGTAGGTTTTCATTTAATTTTATTCCTCCAGTGATCTCAAATGCAAAATTTCCCTTTATAAGTGAAAAAATATATACACCAGTCTTCATTCCAAAAGGCCTTGCCAAACATGATAAATTTAAATCTTCGGCTGAAACTCTGTCATATGTTTTGGGTTTCCTCCTCCAATAATGGTTGTAAATTAGCAAGCCTGTACTATATTTATGTAATGTATCAAAGCCTATCAAATGAAATAGTATTATTAGGTGTAGTACAGAGAAACTCATCCAGAAGAAAGATCGTTTGATACAGTGTGGTTTAAAATGAAACCTAACTGGCTGGATTCAATGATTCAGTATATATAACACATTGTATGTTGCCTGTGTTCTGAAAGTGAGTTGAGAATTATTTAAGTGTAACCTTGATCTAGGTTATAAGGGCTCAGTCTTAGTTTTGCTTGAGTTTAATCCCTGCTCTATCTTAGAATTCTACATGGAGTTTAGAAGCAGAGTGAAGATTCTTCCGAAGATCTTCAGAGATCTTCTACTTGGGTTGAGTCAGTGATGCCCTTATATAAAACTTGCCAACTTTTAGTACTTACATAAGGTGAAAATGCTCAAAAAGGCTAAATATAAACGAGGAAAGAGAGGAAATATAACAGAGATCTGGTGTTCCTTTATCAGCATTTTGCTATAGCCCTTCTTTGGAGATGTGGCCATGTAAGTTAAATAACTACCTAGACACTTAGGTTTCAATTTTCTATAGGCCTCTCTTGTCCTGCATTTTGAATGGAAAAAATATTTGAGGCATGTTTTTATTTTTTTCTAATATTTACAAAATTTATTCTAACATTATCAGCAAATTGGGTAAGTTGGGATAGCCAGAATACTGCTGTGTTTGCATGTAACTTTTAGAGATAAGAACTGCTTCAAAAAAAAAACACACAATAGAACCAAAATAATGTGTTTATTGTTCATTCTTAACAGAAGCTCTGTTTTCTCCAGTAGGGTGGAAATGGTTGACGTTAATTATCCTTAGTCATGTGAATATTCTGTGAATTTTTGCTCTGTATTCCAAAAGACTTTCTGGAGGATTGGCCACCAAGTCTATAGTTTTAGTTTAGTCATTCCTATGTTCTGAAAGCACAATATCTGATTTAATTGTTAAGAACAATTGCATCAAGGCAGGTTTTCTGACTTGATGTCTACCTTGCCAACCAGTTAAGTCCTGGGTGCAAGGTACTTAAAGATGTAAGGAGCTTGAGGGCCAAAATGTATCTATTCTCTCATAAAGGGAGTTCTTTAAGTTGTGGTAATGATTATTACTTGATATTTATGAGGGCCATCTGGGCATGACATTCCAGAATACTGTCTCAGCGAGATTTGCCTATAATCAGACATAGACAAACAAGCAAATAATATATATTGATAAAGAAATGGAGAACAAAGAAAGGAATCCTGGATGTGGGCTTGGTAACAGTGGTTTTTAGATATGTCAGTGTCTCATTGTTATTTAACTTCAGGAAGCTTCACTGATGTGTCTTGGAGGACAGAGGTACAGCTACATGGTCTAGAGGCTACAGAACATTTTTGAAAAGTCAGAAATCTACACAAAAATATACATCACACACATAACACAGTGAAGGGGTCTTTGGTTATTGAAAGTCTGCCTTGTGGATGTTAGTTTGTTCCTATGCGAATTGAGATTTTTAGTATTTCAAAATTAATGTTTATGCTTTTATTGTGTGTGAAGACTTTTTCTAATGCCCCAAGTGTATGTTATATTTAGTTAGGGAATTGAACTTCCTTTGGAATTCTCGGTGTAGACTTCTGGGGAGGATTCTTTCTTTCTTTCTTTCTTTCTTTCTTTCTTTCTTTCTTTCTTTCTTTTCTTTCTTTTCTTTTTTTTCTTTCTTTCTTTCTTTCTTTCTTTCTTTCTTTCTTTCTTTCTTTCTTTCTTCTTTCGCATGTATGTCAGCTAGGGATTATGTCTGAAAAGCAAACAAAACTAAACCATATCCACGAACTCATAAGAAAGGACACATTTTGGAAGGGAAAAGAAGCAGAAAAAGAGCTCTCAGGCCTATAGAAATGCAAACAGTCGATTTCTGTGAGCATTTCACAGGGATGTTTAGGATTCAGATTCTGAACATGGATGGCAGCAGCTTGATTCTTCATAATGCACAGAAATAGCTTGGAAGAAGCTATAAAGTTCTATCATGTCATGGGTTGGTGAGCGAGGATGGATTTACACGATCAAGGATATAAATGGCTCTGAGTGAGTCATTAGTCATAAGGTCCACGATTCTTCATAATTGACATGGCTTTCCCTTGTCACTCATACAGACGGCAGTAAGGATGCTGTCATTGTCACAGCAGCCCTGAGAGCCTGCATGGATGCCGCAGTGAGGATTCTGAACTCAGTACAGAACACTGCATGCCTCTTGCACAATCTTTGTGCAGCTGTGTTTTCAGATGCTTTGCATCTTTTCAAACATCATGGCTGAAGCACCAGCTACACACACTGCGCTCTCTTATTTGTATTATTTACAGAAGAGACTATGAGCAAGGTTTTTTTTCCCCCATGTCTGAATATATACCTGCGTTTTGAGAATAAGATGGAAGTGTTCTCATGCCATTCATTATGTCCAGCCTTAAAAGGTGTGTTCTAATGAGGAGACAGGGAAGTGTATTCTCTTCAACTGAAAACATTTTGGATAGATTACTGGGTGTCTGTCTTCCAAGGAGTCATGCCTGTTTAGCACACTCTGAGAAGACTTGGATGCAGCTGATTTCCTTTGGCCATCAGGGAAAGTATGGAGAAAGGAGAAAGGGAAACCTCCATGTGTATTGGTTTATGTGTGTTGACGTCAGTGGGAAGGATGAGGTTTTTGGTTCCATTACAGTATGTCAAGTATATTTTTAAATGTGACCTAAACCTAAAGGTGATGCTACACACCAATCAAAGGCTTCTTCATTACCACTTTAACTCATTTGAGGGATGTTATTGGATGCTTTTAATAGGGGCACACGTTATAAAAAGTGATTTTGCAGGTCACTGGCCGTTTAGAAAGTTAGCGGTTACCACTACCTAAGATTCAGTAAGAGCAGTCTTGTAACTTTGATTGATCTGGGCTGTGGGAATGCAGGTCTTTAGCTCAGGGTGGATATGATTTTACTTTATTATTTTTTTAAGGTGGAAAAATGAACGAGGTATGCATTCATGTTTTTCACCTAGGCCAAATGGACGACTTTTCAGTGATGTAACCCATTAGGTTGGAGAAGCTTTTCTGTGGAGCTGCCCCGCAGTGCTGAGAATAAGTTATGAATGCTGCACTGTTTCAGCGCAGAGGGCCTTGCCGGGAAGAGAGTGGTGTGCCTGGGCCCCAGCTATTGAGAAGATGCCAGTCAGGGATGAAAACGTCTTTCATGAAACTATAGCTAACTTCCCTGTGACACATTACCATAAAGCAGAGAGTATTTTTAAAACCAGTAGTGTGAAAATATGCGCAATACCTTACAAAAGTCAGAAGGCTTTATTTTAAAGTATGCGCGTTGAGTGACTAAAAATATACAGGTTTGTGTCAGAATTCTTTTTAGTGAATTGGTCTAAGCAATTTTCCTCCTCTCTCCCTCTCTCCCTGTTCACAGCTCTGATTTCTTTTGCCTTTTGGTAACAACTACAAAAGATGTCTTCTGAGACAAATGCGGGTGCATGACATCAGGAGGAAGGAATGCTCAGCCTAGTTCAGCATGTTTAAAAGCATCAGCTGCTTGAAAAAAAAAATGTTACATTTTTTAGGATGGGTTAAAAAAGTGTAAGATGAGCCCTGAGAGGGGGAAGTTAGGTGGTGGACTTTTACAGAAGTTTTTTGTTATTATTTCCAGGGGTCAGAGACATCCTAAAATTGGAATTGGATTTTGAACGTTAGTAACATAGCATTTTTCCTCACACAGAAGATGTCCTGTGGTCTTAAAACACAAGTGATAGTAATAACAACAATAAGACAGTATAAAGACGTAAATTTTGTAAAGAGTACAGACTTACAATTGCAGATTTTAAGTACTGAATCTTTGATCCTAGACAGTATAGTTTTGTGGATTTGTAACATTAATTACTGACTCATTGTGCATCAAATAATTTTAATTTTTTTTCTTAGGCATTACCATGACTTCATTCAGAGGATTTCATAAAGTTTTCAATACTTAGATAAAGTGTATATTAATTAAAATAACATTTTGTCACGGCTCAACATATGAAAGAAATAGTTTTCCTTTTTACAAAAACGATCACTATCCTCATAAAATTAGTGTTATTATTAATTTCCACTTTTAGTTCTGTCTACATCAGTAGAAGACGGTGGAAATTCTGGAAGAATTTTTAACAAGTACGGTTTCACTAAAACATATCAAAATGCCAATATGTAAAATATTCAAATCAGACTGAAAAGTCATTGTTTTGGTTATTTAGTGCCTGTATATTAAAGAGTTATAATCTATGATACCGCACATCTTTGCTAAATTATGGCTTAAAGTGTTAATAATGTTAAAGGTAAACTGAGTCGCATTAATATTTTCAAGAGTTTTTTTGAGCACACATCGATTCCAGTTGGACAGCCCCGAACTGAAGGTGGTTAGGAGTACTCCACGGACAGGAGCTAGGGGCAAGGGTTTTGTAGAGCAGACACTGAAGCAAAGCAAAGAAATTATTTGAATGGCTACAGCTTAAGCTGGTGCTTGATTTGGGAAAGCTGAGTTGGCCTTTGTGGTTGGTTGTTCTTAAGTTTCACTTTGTTGGATTCTAGAGCGCTAACTCTGGCTTAGGTTTTGGTTTGCTTAGGTAGCTACCAAGCCATTAGAGCCACCCTAGGCTAATGGCCTCCTTGTTTAATTACTTTAACAACCATTAAGTAGTAGATGATAAAGCTGTTGACAGCAAGGAAAGTATTCATGGATCAAATGATTTCTGCCTGCAGGGAGAGGGAAAACACACAGTATGGAAAGGAAAAACTGAGGACCAGACGGACTGGGTCATGTAGGCTTAACACAGCAAGGTCAGTGAGTGCCTTAACTGTATCCTATGGTAGTTCAAAATGTGCCTGCCTCTTGAGCAGGGAAGGGGAGTTTGTGGGGAGAATCCACTTACTTAACTAGGCATTGAAGACTCAGAGGTGACCGAGGCTGGCAAAAGGCAACTTCTGTCTACTTTCTATGTGTGCTCTCTAGAAACTGAGCTACTAGAAACGACAAGGAAATGATGAGACTGGACAGACCTTTCATTTATGCTTCATATCTTGGCCATATGTTTGCTGATGGTTTTTTTCTTGGGGGCAAGAGCATAGAGACTTTCGTATAAGAACAAAATGAGAGAAAGATTGTACATACAGAAGATAAAGCAAATAATTTTGATATACTCCTGAATAACTTTTCCAGTTGAACTATAAACTGAAAACATTTACTCCTCAGTAGTTACGGCCTCTTTGACTTTCCTTCTAATAGGTTTTTCAACTAATTAATTTCTCTACAATAAGTAGCTACAGTTGACCCTCAAATGACATGGATCTGAACTGCACAGGTCCACTTAGACTTTTTTGCCCCCAGTAAATGCAGTACAGTTCTATAAATGTATTTTCCTTATGAATTTCTTAATGTGTCCTTTTCTCTAACTTACTTAATTGTGAGAACAGTATATATTATCATATGTATATATAGATATGTGTATGTAAATAGGTAGGTTAATGTACCATTTACATTATTGGTAAGGCTTGCAGTCAGTAGCAGACCATTAGTAGCTAAGATTTTGGGGAGTCAAAAGTTATACTCAGATTTCCAATGGGATGGAGGGTCAGCACCCCCACCTTTATGTTGCTCAAGTGTTCCACTATACTTGCATCTTTTCTGTAGGTGCATTATAAACCATTTGAGGATTTTGTAGCTGTTTATGGCATTCAGGATAATTTGGGAACAACAGAAAATGTTCCTAGCCAAGCATTTGGCTTAGTTAATCTGGTGATCATGTAACTGAAAAGATGATTTTTTTTTTAAATTTATAAGACTGCCTTTTCCACATGCCTATAGCAGACTGTTGTCAAAGAAAGGAGTCAATAAGATAGAGTTCTTTAATGTTTCATCTTCTCAGTTAAAAAAAATTGGGAAAGGTAATTCCTTCTGGCTTATGTTATTAGTATAGAAATAGACACTTGATATGTTAACTGTGATTAATTAAGATATCCATAACGGATAACAACCTGACTACACCACACACCCATTTAGGATTCAGGCTTTCGACTGGTCTGGTACTATGTGAGAAGAATGAGAAAATTTTACATAATATCTTTCTTATGAGGACCCTGGAGGTTGGTATCTGTCATCTACGGTCTCCCAGTCCCTGTGTGAAGAGAGGAAGGAGTGGAGGCAGACATGTGTGCAAAGCAATAGTTGCCACTGTTGTAATATATGCTGTGAAAGGGGAAGGGATGGAATGTTCTGGTACCATAGAATTGGGAGACCAGACCCATTGTAGAGGCTCAGGAGAGCATGGGAACCCTTCCAATCTTGAAGGATTAGGACTAGGCAAGTAGATAAAGTGGAAAAGGACATTCTAGGCACAGGGGCAGAAAAACCACAGGGAAATCTACATAGGCTGTTGTGACTGGTCACACTTGGTCATAGGACAGGAAATCAGGCTGGAAAGCTCTAGTTTGGGAAATGATTAACATTTGTATTTTGTGCAATGAATTTTGAACTTTATTTTATACTTCCTATCACAGTGCCAGTGGTTTGAATGAAATGGAAAGCTGCAAAGGATAAGCTTGAGGGTGAGCTGGTGAGACGTGAATTTTAGAAGACTGGCTCTGGTGGTGATATGGAGGAGAGAGGAGGGATGTGAGAGTAGAGGAAAGAGATGCTTGTGTGAGGTCATGTGGTCCTCCCAGCAAGAGATGGTATCCTGATCAAAGCAGTGTGAATAGGGATGGGCTTGATAACTTATAGGAGGCAAGGCTGTAGAAAGTAGTTGCTGGATGGATGTGAGGAGTGAGGGAGAAGGAGAGTCATGATAAGCAAAGGTTTCTGAGTCATTGGATTGTGTTTTTATTCCCTGAAACAGGGAATGTAGGGAAAGATGATGAGTCCTTTTTGGACGTTTTGTGACTGAAGATTTCCATTAAAAAGTGAAATGGCAGAAACTCAAATCTTTGCAGTCAGATCCAGACTATGAAAATAATTGAATGTATTTGATAAGTGAATGCTTGTTGAGTGACTGAATGGATGTGTAGATTAGTCATCAATTCATTACATTTTAAATGACTATTATTGACTTGCTGTAATTATTGTAAAACCATACAGCGCAATAGAAAGCATTCTAATTATTATAAAAGCAAAAGGAGAAGTGATTGAAATAATTCTTTCTGTTGCATACAAATATCCAAATAGGTTACTGTGACTATACATAACCCTTCACTTGAAGTTGAATAGTCTGGATGCTACCATTTTCCTCTTCCCTGGTTGCCTAGTTTTTTAAGTTTCTTAGTAACAATGGAAGGCAACGTGTGGGTGAACCCAGTAGGTAGAAGAATAAATTTGAGGAGAAGTGACCAATAGAAAACATGAAAACTAAGGATGAGTGTAACTTTTTATAACTTGGTAGAGGATTACTCCATTTGGATTCAAGATTTGTTCTTGGCGAGATTTAATACTGGAGGCTTGTCAATAATCAGGCTTGAGATGGTATAGGATGGTCATAAGTGGCCCTGTAGAGGTATATTTGTGATCATTTCATGATAAGGATTGATATTCTTCATGTGCCCCCTGGAAAGCCAGCCTGGTTAATGGGGCTGTAATTCTAGAAGAATCAAGTCCCATGTAAGAAATAGTTTGGACACCAGGGTAAATTCCCTTTCTAAGACTACCTTGGGGAATTTCCTCTGGGAAAATCAAGATCCTTAGGTTTCACAGACAGACCCTTGGTTTCTAGGCTCATGTCCGTCTGCCACAGGTTTTCAACACTGGTAACATTACCCTTTGAAGCTGTACTAGGTACTCATTTACAGTTTTGCAAGGGCAGTAGAGACTGAATATGGGTAGAATTCTTCCCCGTGGCCCTACATAAAATAACACACATCATTCACTTAATGACTACATGACAAAAAATTTTGACGATAATTACTTTTCATCTCTTAATTTGCATCATTCAGATCATAACCCATGACTAGTTCAAAGCAATTTGATTGAATTGTAAGTGCTACCCCTTATATTTAACATTACAAAATATCATTCAGGGTTAGTTAAAAAATACTTACTTTTGTGTCCCCCCTTGAGCCTCACAGTTAAGATGTTCATTGCCTTGGCTGTTTAACGGTGGCACAAGGTCTGTCACTCAGCATAGCCAGCGCGGAAGTCTGATATCTGATAGCACTCGGAGGGCAGATTCAGCTCTTCCGAGGGGACTCAGATTAGCCACATTCATGAGGCTAATAAAGCCAGAATGCCAAATTATTCATTTACAATGAGAAATACAATCACACAGACGGAATGCTTGTCCTAGCAAGACCCTGACATTCTTTTCTGACAGGGAGAGCAGATCCCACTGAGAAGGGGCCTAGTGGGCATGGAATCAGAGTGTGGGAGTAGGATGGGTCAGACTAACTGCCTGGTGCTGCCTGCTGGCTGGAGATGGTCAGAAGGACAGGACTCCTCCAAGCCTGTTAACTCAGGCGGCACCTCCATGTATAGTACGTGGAAGGGCACACTTGGCATTTGTCTCCGTTGCTCTCATGTTCTAAGTAGTGTCTGGTTAAGGCATTCCTTTCTGAGTGTCATATTCTTTCTTTAGGTCATCAGGTCATAATTGAATCTTGATTAGAATTCATTTTGTTTCTTTACAATGACTTTGCTTTTTTTTTTGCTGGTTGTTCTCATTTATTAGTTATTATTATGGTAGAGTTATTATTATGGTAATATTACCATAGGTAGTTATTATTATTATTATGGTAGATCACGTTAATTTGCAGATATTTAGACAATGCCACTGATTAGGCCCCAGGTACAGGCAGTGTCTAGAACTGAGTCAGCAAAGGCTGACTCACTGTCTGTTGCTAGCCTTGGAAGCCACATCTGTCACTGAGCCCGACATGAGGCTGTCTGGCAGGTGAGTTGCCGTGGTTATTGTTGTTTTAGAAGTATAGGAGAAAGTAGAGAGCTAGAGAGTGTGGTGACCACGTTTTCTGAGCCCAGTATCAAGACACAAGCTCTTTTATACCTTCAAAAGAAGACACTAAACATTAATGAATTCTCCTTACTGAGAAAAATTATATGAAATCACCATAATATGATTAAATTCAAGATGAAGGAGAAGAATGAGGCAAAGATGACTCCAAGTTTTGCATAACTAGAAGAATGGCAGTATCAATAATCGATGTAGGTAGACTGAGATACAGAGTTTGGCAAAGAAACTGATGATTCTCTTGGGACTATGTTGCTTATGAATTGTGTGAGAGGATAGGGATGTGGATATAGCTTAGAAGTGACTGCTTTTAGAGGTTTGAGGGTAGCAAGAACAGAGAGACTCCAAAGGAAATTAAAAAAAAAAAAATTGAAAGAGGTCTTTTAAGAGTAGGGTCAGGGAATGCAAGGGGGTGAGAAATTCAAGAGGAGAATGTAATCAAATGCAATCAACGTCCCCATTTTGTGTAGGGTCAGGAGATCTAGGACGTAAGAAATATAAGAGAATATTATAAGCAAATACCCAAAGGGAAAGATGATTTTGGACCTAGAAATGGCCACTGAAATAACAAGACCACACATGACAAAAGTTCCATTTATTAGCCAACTTGCACTTCTTATTCATTCAACAATGGGTTCTTTTCCACTTGACAAGAGGAAGTGGTGCCCTTCACTGACAAATTGTGGTCTTCATTTCCCACTGTAAAATAATTATTGTCACCAATTAATTTTCGATGAACTTGATTTCAGTTTTGAATGAGGATGAAGTTAGTTTTAAAAAAAGAAAAAAAGAAATAAAAGCATTAGAAAATTAAAATATTGTTACCTTTTTAAAGACTGATGTATCTCCGTGACTTCATAGATACAGCCAAATTTTGATTAATAAAAGGGTGGCATGAGACTCTTTTTTAGTTCTTTCTGATATTATCAGATGCTCTGTTTAATTAAACACTTTTGTTTACATAAACAGGATCTTAGCTTATCAGAGCCCAGAAGGAATTTGAAGAGGAGGATTTTTAAGTCTAATTAATTACCTTCTGCCCCAGGGAAAGGGAACCAGCAAATTTGCAGAGATATCCTCCTTTGAATTTTCTATGTTAAAGAGATGATAGAGAGGCTAGGTGTCCTCTATGTGGGGGTCGGGGGGGGGGACGAGGAGGTATGGGTGATGGACTGGGGTAGTTAGTTATTATTTTGTTTGAAATAGGATACTATGGGTTCCATGAGCACCATAAATATGCAAGTACTTATATTTGTATTTGAAGTACTTATATTTGTATCTGAATGCACAGTATTGAGGAAAACTGTATATTGGGATTTCATGCCACTTCAGTGTTCATCTTTTACAATAGATTCTTGTAAACTGACTCCCAGGAAATTGAATTAATATACTGTCAACAAAGTGTTAAGATTGGTTAATACTATCATGCCTCTCCTGTAGCAAAAGATAAAAATAATACATCAATACTACAGTAACTAAATATACAACACTTTTGTAAATTATAGATTAGAGAACAAAATGTTTTTCCTCCATGAATAAATGTAATTTAGTTAAATCTTTCCTCCCTCCCTCCGTCTTCCTCCCTCCCTCCCTCCCTCCCTCCTTTCTTTCTTTCTTTCTTTCTTTCTTTCTTTCTTTCTTTCTTTCTTTCTTTCTTTCTTTCTTCCTTTCTTTCCTTTCTTTCCTTTCTTTCCTTTCTTTCCTTTCTTTCTTTCTTTTCTCTTATAGGCTCCATGCTCAATATGGGGCTTGAACTCATGACCCTGAGATCAAGAGTTGCATGCTTTACCTTCTGAGCCAGCCAAAAATGTAATTTAAATGAATAACATGATTTCATATAAAAAAAAGCTAATTTTTGATGAAGTTTGCAAGATAACTATTTGTTATTAGCACCTGAAAATTAAAAAAAAAAAGTTGAGTAGCCATTCCTTACATATTTATGTTTTAAATATTTAAGCACTTTGAGTTCCTTGAGTTGAGATTCTCTCCTTGAAGCAATTGTCATTTTATGAAGGAAACAAGTAACTCTTGGTAAAATGTTATAAATATGAAAGGAAAGACAACTATTTTAAGAGGAAATTAAAGCCAGGGCAGCTCCACCCTGTAGACAGGTTCAAACCCTGGTTGTAACACTAGCTGTGTGGTTTTGGGTAAATTATCTAACCCTTTCAAGCCTCAGGTTATTTACAAATTGGCAGTAATGCCTATACAGGCTTCTGTAGAATACAACAGGATGATATATGTAAGTATGTCAGGCACAGGAGGCCTTTGGTACATGATGATTCTGAATACGAGGAATCCTGCCAAGCAGATTCTCTCCTAGGAACTAACCTTTCTGTAAGAGATACCAACAAGGAACTTTTACATCTTATTTTTGTCTCTTGTAATTTCAGCCATCGTCCATTGTTTTTCTTCCTCTGCTTCCTTTTCACTCTCAGGGTCTTAGGTCACCTTGCATTCTAAGGTGAATATTTTCCAAATTGATTTCCTTGGCCCTTTTCTCCTTGTTCTAAATCTCTCCTGGAATTCCCTTGTTCTGTATCTCTCCTTCATCTACCCTCTGTCTTGATCAGTGCTAAACTTAGAGTAAAACTCAACATCATCACTTGACCAGAATTCCTCATGATCCATTCGATGTCTTTGGTAGATGTTTGGCTCTTATAAATCAGCCCTTCCAACTCTGCCTTCACTAAGGGATTCCTCCCTCTTGTTCTGTAACCTAGTGAATGGTTGAACCACTCATCCACTTACTTAAGATAGAAAACTAAGAGACACTATTGACTCTTCCTTACATAACTTCCTATTTGCTCTTAATTCTGTGTACTCGTGTTTCCATCACCGGGGTCCTAGCTCTGGCACTGCCATCTTTCAGCTAGCCTCTTAACTGCCTTCATTCTTTCTATGTCATGGCCTGTTTAAAAACTTTCACTGATGGAAATATATCAGCCATCATGGAAAACAGTTTGGCAGTGTGTCACAACGTTACCCAGCAACTATAGGTATCTACTTGAAAGATTTGAAAACAGATACAAACAATGACAAGTACATGTATGTTCCTAACAGTATTTGCAGTAGCCAAAAGGTGGAAATAGCCTAAGTGCCCATCTCCAGATGAATGGATAAGGAAACTGTGGTTTATGCATTAAAATGGAATTTTGCTCACCCATAAAAGGAATGAAGTAGTGATACATGTACCGATGTGGATGAAACTTAAAAACGTTGTGCCAAGTGAAAGAAGACAGATACAGAAGGTCACATACTGTATGATTCCATTTAGAAGAAGAGGAAAATCTTTAGAGACAGAACACAGATTGCAGGTGGCCTGGGTATAAGGGAAGCAGGGATTGGGGAGCAGCTGCTTACTGAGTTTGGGGGTTCTTTTGGTGGTGATGACAATATTTTCAAACTAAATACAGGTGGTGATTGCATACCTCATCCGTAAATACTATTAAAGTGTTCACTTTAAGATGATTAATTTTAGGGGTACCTGGGTGGCTTAGTCAGCTAAGCGGCCGACTTGATTTTGGCTCAGGTCATGATCTCATGGTTCCTGGGATCGAGCCCCACGTCAGGCTCTGGGCTGTCATTGCAGAGGCTGCTTGGGATTCTCTTTCTCTTCTCTTTCTGCTCCACCCCTGTCCACGCTTGCTTGTGCTCTCTCTGAAAGTAAAAATATAAACATGAAAAAAATTTTAAAAAATAAAATGATTAATTTTATTTTATATGCATTTCACCTCAACTTAAAAAAAAACCAACAAACTTTCACTGGCTCCCCCTTATGTACAGAGTGAAGTTCTCTTTCCCATTCATATGGGGACAGGTGGTCTTCCCCAAACACTGTGTTTTCTCACCATTCTGGACTTTGGCCTGCACTCTTCTCCTCTGGCAAAACACCACTGCATCCTTTGAGGAAGAAAAGAAATACCAGAATTTTCTCTTTGAAGTATTCTCTACTCTTACCATTTAACCAGACTGTTCTCCCTCCCGCTCTTTACTGTCCTAAGACCTGATCACAGCCTGTATCGTGCTATGCTCCTCAGGGCCTGGCCCTTCATTTGTTCACGTTTGTATTTCATGCCCAATACAGTGCAAGGAACACAGTAGATACTCAAAGTTGGCTCCTATGTTTTATTTTTAAAGGATAATATTTGCTTCTTTAATTTCAACTACTCAGTGTGGTTTAAAAATTTCTAGTTGAACTTCTGTCCCTTGATTTATAAGAGGAGTACTGCGAGCAATGAGGTGTGGATTATTATAAATGATATATTTCATTCAAATACAGTGCATTTGGTAAATGATTATTCAGTGTAAATCCCCATCTTGAACTGCTTTTATTTCTAGTAATTGCAGGTATATTTTGAAAAAATATTTTCTTTGGGGCACCTGGGTGGCTCAGTTGGTTAAGTGTCCAACCCTTGATTTCAGCTAAGGTCATGATCTTGCAGTTTGTGGGTTTGAGACCCATTTTGGGCTCTGCGCTGATGTCACAGAACCTGCTTGGGGTTCTCGCTCTCTCTCTCTCTCTCTCTCCCTGCCTCTCCCCAGCCTGCTCGCTCACTCACCCTCTCTCTCCTCTCTCTCTCACAATAAAATACACATTTTTAAAAAAATATTTTCTTTGATATTCTGGAGAAGAAACAATTTTAACTTAAGCTTCTTACCTTTACTAATGATGCTTCAAAAAATTACATATTTGAGGGGAGATGATCTGTTAATGATGTATTTTCCTAGGCTGGTTATCCTTATGTTACTTGGCTTCTTCTTTTTTTTTTCCCCTTAAGCTTATTTAGATTGTTTCTGTTGCTTGTCGTAAAAAATATCGTGAATAATGTAACTTAGCATGTCACATGCTCTACAGTGGCTCTGGGGCTGTGATTAGGAGTAAGATTCTGTCCTTTGTCCCCAAGTGTTTGCAGTGGGCTGTAGTGAAGCAGACAGGAGAGCCCACAGTTAGCACCCAGAGTGATGAATGCTGTAATAGACATGTGTACAAAATGACCGAGTCTCACACAGGAGGGAGACCCTCAGTCTGCTGGGGGAGCAGAGGAGGTGGCATGAGTTCTGTTACAGAGTTGAGTTTCAAAGAATGAGTTGTGGCAGAAGGGTCGGATGGCATCTCGAAAGAGTCAACAGCATCTGACTTAAAATATGTTTAAGTTGTTGTCCAGGTTAGACATGTATAAACCAGGTTTGATCAATTTGAACTTCTTTGCTCCCACATATGTAGTAGCAACTTATTTATGTTTTGTCAGATCTCGTTTTGTTTTGTCCCCCATTGTCAATATATGTTTTTGTTTGCATATAGTTGACACAAAACATTACACGCATTTCAGGTGTACAGCTTACTGACTTGACAAGTTTATATATTATGTTATGTCCATCACAAGTGTAGCTACCCTCTGCCCTGTTACATCACTCTGACAGTATCATTGACTGTAATTTAATGACTGTTGCCAAAGTGCGACTTTCCAGAGAGCCTGTTAGGTTCAGATGCCTGCTAACTGTGCTATGTTGTTTAGCCTCTGCGTTCCTCTGTGCTGTGTTACATGTGATTGCCAGGTTTCACTCTGTGGACCAGCTCATTCCCTGATGATGCTGGATAAACGAGGGTGCCACTGCAAAACCGTGCATGTATTTATGTTATAGACACAGATTTTGTGAGTTGTTACACATCTGGTGCATGTATATGAGTAGAAGTTCGAACTTCAATTAGTTGAGTTTATGAAGCACTGACAGTGTAGGGCAATACATGAGGCATGTAGGAAATTACAAAGGAAATAGGAAACACAATCTTTGTTCATATTGAGTTTATAATCTAATGGAACAAATATAAATGGAGATACATGATAACAGATAAAATAAACATAAAAACATAGTCATAACCAGTTACAGATGGATAGAGATATTTGCACAAGTGCTTGGGGTTGGGAAAATGATTGCAGTGACTACTGTCAGCTGGGGTAAGTCAGGAATTGTATTAATACAGGATGTAAAACTTAGGCAAAAATATTAAGGACAGGAAGGACAAGGATTAGGGAGGGGGAAATCATTCTAGGAAGTATGAATGAAAATGAATAAAATAAATGAAAACAGAGGGAGTAGGCAGGCTTTTGGTAGATGACAGTAAGGTTTGTTTGAACAGCTGAGGTTTTATAGGAATCAAATTTATTTTGGAAAACCTTAGCATGGACTGACTGCTGTAACAAATACGCCGAAATATCAGTGACTCAATGCAGCCACTGGTTACTTCTTACATCAGATCCAATGGGAATCTGCATGCATGTGGGGTCTCTATTCTGTGAGGTTATTCAGGGTTCCAGGCTCCCTTCAGTTAAATTCTAGGTTCTAGGAGTCTTCTTCTAGGTATATTTCATTCAAGGGGTGAAAGAGACAAAAAATGGAGGCTAGTCTATGGGAAGCATATGTGGGCCCAGCTGGGAAGTAACCTACACATGGTCTGCTGACCAGAAAGCAGACACATGGCCACACCTGTAAGCATGAGGCTGGGAAAGGTAATGCAAGTGGGTGCCCAGGAGGAAAAAGGCATGAGTTTGGGGTGATACATAGTAGTCTCTTGCTATCGTTTTTATGCTGGTGTCCTGTGAATCCAGATCACATCCTTATTTTTCATCTAAAGTTTACTTTGCTCTCTTTATTTCTATTTTTTAGAAATATTTATTCATTTTTGAGAGAGAGAGAGAGAGAGAGAGAGAGGGAGAGGCAGAAAGAAAGGACAGAGGATCTGAAGTGCACTGACAGCAGTGGGCCAGTGGGCCTGACACAGGGCTCAAACTCAGGAGCCTTGAGATCATGGCCTGAGCTGAAGTCAGACACTCAACCAACTGAGCCACCCAGGCACCCTTCTATGTTCTCTTTAATTTGCCTGGTGAGTTTAGATGTCCTGCCACTACCTAACTTACCACCCCCTTCATTCCTAACTTTATTATTCATTATTTTTTAATCAACCATTTTTTCATTCCTTTGTTACCTTAGCATGATATTTTGGAGTCACTGTTAACCTCTTTTTCTTCTTTATTTTATATATTTAACAATGTTCCTTCAGAATGCCTGTTCAGTGTGGTGTTTTTTTCTTCATCCGTCTTTTGCACACTCTTGTCAGGGACCCCATCTCCTCGTGACTGGACCGACATGGTAATTTCCTACCTAGCATTCCACCCCAAATGAAATGTTACTTTCACCTTTTTACTCTTCACTTAGTAGTCCTTTTTTCCTCCCTTTGGTGTGAGGCTGAATCTCACATTCCTCAGTTATGCTTAAAGAATCACTGTTATCCTGCCTCTACCTCCTTTTCAGCCTCATTTCTGAATACTGAGCCCAAGAAGGCTCTACTTGAGTCAGGCTGGTCGCATTAGTCTCTGAGCTTACAGGATGCTAATTCACACACTAGAGACATGAGCTTACTCTGGAGAAGGTGCTATTCTGTACCTTTTTGGAACAAGCACCAGCTCACGTCACATATAACTCATGAAGCCCTGGGCAAACACATTGGCTCTTAGTAATCTTTGATTTGCATGTTCTACTTACTGCTATGGGCCCTTAGTCACATATGCCTTGTTTTGCTATAAAAATGTTTAATGTGTGCATGTTTTGTCTTTCTACACTGGTTATTAAGATCCATAGGGCAGGGAATATGTCATATATCTTATAATTTCCCACAGGGCCTAACATACAGCTAGGCACAAAGTGATTACTCAATACTTCCATGCTGAATAAATGCATTGAATGGAGATGGAGGTACTTATGTGTGAAGATAATCATTTGGATAGGAATTTCCATGTGATTCAAGAGGCAGTTGGGAGCCATTGATGGCTTCTGAGAACAGGAATCAAAAGTTACTCAGGGAAGAGAATTCTTAAGGTTGCATGTAGGATCCTGTCAAGGTGAAAATAGACAAATACAAAATGTTGGAGATGGAGTTAAAACAAAGAGCTTCATTGTTCATGTAAACAATGGAGAGGCCTTACAGGATTGGACAAGGCAGACCTCTGAATATTCCTAGTAAGCACTGTAGCAATGGAATAGAAGACATAAAAGTAAGCAATAGGACTCATTGACACCCGGAAAGCAAAGATGGCTCCCACACAATCTTATAGCAGCAGAAGACTGATGGGAACAAATTGGGAATCAGTGATAATTTGAATGTAATGTTGATTTAATACAAGTTCTTTTTCAAGTTGCAACAGGACTTTCAGATGCAGATGTTCTGCAGACATTGGCTGGATCATATGCTTAAAAGAGCTCTGGTTGTAGAGTTAGGAGACCAATGATTTAGCACTGATTTTGTCGTCATTGGGGTTTGTGAACTTGTGCAAGTCATTTGAACTTTTTATGTAGTATTAGTAGGTTAGGCTAGATTGTTTTCATGGGGTATTTCCATTGGTCAGATTTTCCGTCAATCAATTTTGGAAATTTTGTGTATTTTTCAACATTTTTAAAGAAGTTTATTTATTTATTTTGAGAGAAAGCGAGAGAGAGAGTACATCAATGCCTGGGAGAAGGGCAGAGAAAGAAGGAGAGAGAGATCCCAAGCAAGTTCCACGCTGTTAGCATGGGGCCCAATGTGGGGCTCCAACTCACAAACCATCACTTCATGACCTGTGCTGAAATAGTCAGATGTTTCACTGACTGAGCCCCCCCCCCCCAGGTGCCCCTGCCTTTTGACATTTTTAATAAGAGTTTCAAACATAGAGAATAGTTGAAAGACTTTTACAGTAAATATCCATATATCCATCAGTTAGATTTGATAATAATATACTTGCCTTATTGTCTATGTGGTCATGGAGCCATTACTTTAGCCAGTCATCATTTGTTGTCCTTCTTCTCTGTCCTCTCCTCCTCCTTCTAAAATTATTGTTGTCATTATTATTATTAATGCTGGTCATAAAGAGAAAACATAGTAGTAATGAACTATAGGGTTACAAATGTTCTCAATACTTATAAAGAATTTAGATTGCTTAGATATGAATCTTTGGAGTCACCTTTAAACATGGTCTTTTATTTCACATCTAGTCCATCAGCTTTAAAAAACATTTTTTTAATGTTTATTTATTTTTGAGAGAGAGACAAAGTGTGAGCAGAGGAGAGGCAGAGAGAGAGGGAGACACAGAATCCGAAGCAGGCTCCAGGCTCTGAGCTGTCAGCACAGAGCCCAACACGGGACTTGAACCCATGAGCTGTGAGATCATGACCTGAACTGAAGTCAGATGCTTAACCACTGAGTCACCCAGGTGCCCCAATCAGCTTTATTCTTGAATCATCTATTTTATACTCTACATTCAGCTCATCTCTTCAACTCTGTGTTTGAAATATACCCCAAATCTGCTTATTTCTCACCATCATAACAAACTGTCTTAAGCTACTATTTCCTTGCACTGGATACCTCATCCTCTACTTTCACTCTCATTTCTCCACTGTTCTTCACAAAGAAAGAGAATTAATCTTTCAAAATAAAAAATAAGAACAAGTTACTCTTTTGCTAAAAATCTTCTATAAATATTAGTGTGGCCTACTAGGCCATGTCATTTTTATTCTCTTGTTCACTCTTTGATTCATTTTCTACCTTCTTTTTTCTTGCTTATTCAGCTGTGTCTACATGTTCCTACCTCAGGACCTTTGCACTTGCCTGGAATCCTCTTTACCCAGATAATTTATGATTCCCATCCTAAAGTTCTTCAGGTTTCTGCTCTAATGTCACCTTACCATGAGGGCTTTCTTGAGAGCCCTATCTAAAATAGGTTTTTGTCACCCTTCATTTTCTTATTTTTTCTTCAGTGCACATATATTTATTTGTTTTCCCATAGGGGCAGATATGATCACTTCTATCCTAGGGGTATAGAACAATAATTAGCCCATCGTAAATGCTTAGCATATGTTTGTTGAATATGTAAATGAATTGAAGATAAGTGACATAGACATAGAATACATAAAAGATAATAGCAGAGACATTGCACTGATGTGGTGACTTTTAAAATTGATACAAGTAAGCTTGCTGACTTTACAACACATACTAATGTTTCTAAAATAGCAGAGTCCCCAGGCATGACATTAGAGTGAATTTGCAAAATGCTACCGAAGTTCTCCATGGCCTTTCTCACTTTCATTCATCTGTGAGGAAGAAGATGGTGTAGAGAAAGCCTTGGTAAAATGTGTTAGGTGGTGAAATATGATGGTGAAAATTGAGATCAAATGAGCTGAAGCTCAGCTCTAGGAGTTGAGAAGCATAGTAAGAAGAGAACTAAAATCTAGAAGAAAAAACACCATATTTTTCTCTGAGTTACCACCTGATGATTTGCTTTCCAAATAATTTTAGTATGTTTTTGTTAAGTGAAGCCATTTTACATTCAGATGCTGACTTTCCTGAACATAGATGCAAGAGTTAACCTGTGAAGATATGTATCTATCATAGCAACTTGGGAGTTCTAATAAAAATAATAATTTTATTCCTAATTTTTGTTTCACTCTTTGCTCAATTTAAGACATCAAAATTTCCTTTTTTGCTATAAATATTTTTCAGTATTAGCTCTTTTTAATCCTTTTCAACCACATCCACAAAATAAATACTTGTCAGTTACTGAGAAATTGGAATGTAAGCTCAATTATGTTAAAAACTAATGGGTAACACTAACACATAGTAACAGCTTCTTTTGCAATATTTATTCTCTTGGCAATAAAAAAAAAAAATAAGCCCAACAGCCCATTGCTGCAGAAAGAATTTAGCTACAAGTTTATCAATTTGAGCAGGCCAACTGCACAACTAAATGCATGTGAAACTTAACAAATCCCTTGGGGAAGCTGACTGTAAGAATTTTCTAGTCTGTGTCGAGTTACTGAGGTGCGACATGGTGGATTGGACTTAATGCCTTAGGCAAGCACAATCAAATAGAGACAGTTTAAGGTTTTTCCGAGTCCATGAAGGGATCTCTGGTAGGTGTTTAAATGAAGCTTTCAGAAAGGAATATAACACCATCATGAGCTCTCTTCCCTGAATATTTTGACAGTTATTTTGGTTTAGAAGAAATCCAAGTAAGATTTACACAGGGTAAGCTTTGTAACAGTTGAAAGATTTAAGATTATGATTTGCTTTGTAGGGATATGGGAAAATCCGAGGCATTTCCCCTTCTATTTTAATTTTAATTTTCAAGGAGAAAATTCAAGAATAGTATATGTGATTTACTGGAGCCACTTTGGGTTGTGACAGTTTTATTTTGGTCTCATAAAGTTGCCCACCCTCCACAGAATTTCCAGAGTTTGGTGTAAGAGAGTTACTGTAGTAAAGTAGCTGAGTGGGTAGGGTATGGAGCCTGATTACCTTGGTTCCAATTGTGCTTATACCACCTGTTAACATGTGACTCAGGGCAAATTAGTTAACCTCAGTTTTCTAATCTGTAAAATGGGTATAGTATCATAGGTCTTAAGGTTGTATGAAAATTAAATGAATTCATAAATGTGAAGCATTTAGAGCTTGATACATTGCACTCAGTAAGTGTTAGCTGTTACAGCGATGATTGTAATAATAATTTTTGTATTGCCATTGCCATTTCTCAGGAGCCTGAGTGATGTAGTGTCACAGTTCTCCGGCTGCACAATACTTAGCTGATGACAGTCAGTATGACAGGTAGGTTTGAGAGGTTGGTCCCCAGATGCTGAGAAAGTTGGAACCCCTACCAGATAATGTTTTCCAGTTAGGAGAGACACATCTGGAGAGGAAATTCACTCTGGACCTGTGTCAGAAATGAGGGAGAACCTTTTAATCTAAAGGAGAGGATCAACAGACCGGAGTTGCAGGGGGAGTTGTTCTAGCTTTAAAGACAATGGAAATCTTCTCAAAATTGTTAAAGCAACCACTCCTTGAACATGACCTGGCTATTGGATCTTCAGGGTTCAGTGAGATTCTCCCATTTTTTTCCCCAACATCAGCATTCACAACAGCACTGAGGAGCCTTCACTGTCACTTTAGTCCTTTGGACAGGTCTTTCCAACATTTTCCCATAGCTGTCCTCATGGTCAGTCTTCCCACAGAAACCTTGCCCCTATTAAGTCTCCAGCCTAGATAGTCAACCTTATATGTCATCACTCCCCATGACCTGGTTGACTGAGGAGGTGAGGCGCCATTGACATTGACCTCAGACTTTTCCCCGACCCTGTACCATTTACTACTTCCTTCAACTCCTCTTGCCCTTTGGATTTCAGGGGCCCTAATATTGCCAGCTGTCTCCATTGCTTTTTCTAATCCTATGCTTCATCTTTGTCTTTTCAGAACTTACCTAATCAAGACTCCCCCCCCGCCCCAAAAAAAAAGAGATGGAGAAGAGACTGTGGGGAAGGGAGAAAAGCTGGGGCTAAACAGATCCACCACCTAGTTTATGGTTTAGCCATAACTGTTTGTAAGGGAAAGAAGGAGCTATTAATAATTATACCAGGACAGCCTGGTATAAATTGGTTGTTCTGAGTCTTCTCTGGGTGGTATTTCCCCCTTTCTCCACCCTTGTTTAAAATGGTTTTATTTATTTGTTTGTTTATTTATTTATTTATTTTTAATGTTTATTTTTGAGTGAGAGAGAGAGATAGAGACAGAGTGTGAGTACTGGAGGGGCAGAAAGAGAGGAAGACACAGAATCTGAAGCAGGCTCCAGGCTCTGAGCTGTCAGCATAGAGCCTGATGTGGGACTTGAACTCACGAGGCATGAAATCATGACCCGAGCTGAAGTCTGACGCTGGATGCTTAACTGATTGAACCACCCAGACACCGTTCCTATTCTT
Organism: Hyaena hyaena; assembly: GCF_003009895.1. Classification (NCBI taxonomy): domain Eukaryota; kingdom Metazoa; phylum Chordata; class Mammalia; order Carnivora; family Hyaenidae; genus Hyaena; species Hyaena hyaena. Next base: position 414,954 of record NW_024081647.1, read on the forward strand.
TATTCTTTCTACTCAACAAGAGTCCCACCAACAAATGAATGCACTGACTTGTTGAGTAGTTGCTGGGGAGGAGCAATTGTTGGCTACCACAACCTGGTCATCTGAGAGACTAAGTAATCAGGTCACCAAAAGAGGTCTCTAAAATGTCTGCCAAGTGTCAGTCAGCAAACAATTGAGAACTCATTATTATTACTGATAGTTTTGATCAAACAGAATGAGTAGACTCATTTCTCCATTATTTTCTCTGTGTAGGGAAGAACAAAATGGGAATTCAATCCTTTGTATAATTATTGGAGCCCTCTTTATAGTTTCTATAAAGTTTCATAACAAGGAATGCTGAAAGCATTTCTAAGTTTACAACACTGAACAGGGATTGAAAGCATCATTCCCTTTTTCCAGAAGTAGGGTACAGTCTGGAGAGCTGAGCTGAAAATAAAGCATTCTTATTTCTAATAAGAGCAAATTAATCTGTGCATGCTTTCAATCTCCTCATATTGTTGAAGTAAGTGGTAGATTCTATTAGTAAATAGCTTTGTAAATACAAGTTCATTGTACATAAGCAAAGAGTAAATAAACTAAGACTTTCTTGTTACTTGTTAGGACCTATTTTCCAGCTTTACCCCAAATCTTACAGTCAACAACAACATAAAGTAATATAATGTGTAAATATAGTGAATATTGGAATGATTTTATGTATTAAGTCTATGGAGTTCCTTTTGTAAGTACCTCCTTTTAAGTATGAATTGGAGGGGCCACAGAATGCGAGCATGGGGAAGGATATTGGCATCACCTAGTGCAACCACCCCAGATGCCAAAGGGTATGGGGAAGCCCAGGACCATATATCACTTAGCTTGAATCACTAGCAGTTTCACTCTATAATTTTGTTCCACATCACAAATATTAGTAAATACTACTAGGCAATAGTAGACAAATCTTTAAAATATATATAGATATAGATATAGATAGATAGATATTTGGTTTCAAAATGGCAACCTAAATCACCAGCAAGCTTAGGGACACCTGCTATTTTAATTGAAATCCCTAATTTAATTCATTTACCCCTTATCTTCAAAAGATATTGAAAACCAGAAGCAGAAATGGCTTCATACTACATATTTTCAGTTGTGGAATTGGAAAGAGATAATTGTTTTGTTCAGCTGAGGTGGACTATATCTCTCTGTAGCAAGTGCTGCTACAATTGTCTTAAAACATCAAGAAGTGACCCTTTAATGTGCACTTTGTAAAATGGAAACAGTTTTCCAGAGGAAGAATATTTCGTATTCTAGGACAGGGGTCCACAAACATTTGGTAAAGGGAAAGAGAGTAAATATTTCTGTATCTGTCCCAACAACTCCACTCTGCTGTTGGAATGCTCTGTTGGTGTGATAGACAATATGTGAGAGAATGAGCATGGCTGTGTTTCATTAAAACTTTATTTACAAAAATAGGCAGTGGATGAGATTGGCCTGTGGGCTGTTGCTTACTGACTTCTGTTCTTTTATAATGAGAGGTTACTAAATTAAATATTATCATACCTGAAAGGTATATTTTAAATTTCTTCTAGGTAAGTAAAAAACAAAACCAAAAACAAAACCTTGTATCATATCATTTACTGGGGAATTATGTATGACTGGGATGTGTGCTTAATTAAAATAATTTCTAATAAAATGTCATAGAGAACAATACAAAAGTACTAGCAAGGGATATCACTGCAATATTATTCATAATAGCAAAAAGGGGAGACAACCCAAATGTTCATCGATAAAGAACTGAGTAAACAAATTGTGGAAATCTACACAGTTAAAAAAATGAACTACAAGTATTTTTACTGACAAGGGAATTTCTCCCCAACACCATTATCTTGAAGGATAAAAAAAAAAGCAAGTTATAGAATGTATGTGCAAAATGACACCATTTATGCTAAACAAGGAAGTCACAAAAGGATACTGCACATTCTCTCTGGATAAAGATATATGTAAATTTATAGAAAAAAGCTCTAGAGGAATACGAATCAACTTGGTAACAGCAGTTCCCTCTGGGGAGGAGCTGGGTTTAGGGGTGTGAGAATGTGAAACTGCAAATTTTAAAATGACATTAGAGAATGGCATGTAAAAAACATTAGGCAGACATTTATGTTCTAAAACAGTATAAAGAATGAGGATTTTTAAATAAAAATTTTTAAGTTTAAAATTGTAGCACGTAAAATTTATAGCCTTTATAATTTTGAGGGTTCTATGGGAAACGAATGCTAGGCTAAGAATTCTACTTCCAGGAGAACCGGATGGGTTTATATATTGCATAAGCAGAAGATCTACAGAAGATCTTTGAACGTTATGAAATTGGAGAAACTTGGTAACTGTGCGAAGGTGCAGACTGACCACCAGAGTGGTCAGCAATTTATGAGCTCTGTGACCATGTTATGGTCAGTCTAGCCTTAGGAATTTACACTTCTGCTAGTGTCACACTTTAATAGGGACAGTTATTTTGCAACATGCCACCTTCTCAAGCGAAATCTGTGAGGATCTGATGCCAGTATACCTCAATTTAGCACAGTCATGTTGTTTTAAAATGTGGCTGATATGAACTAATATAATGTGTGAGCCTAGGCATAGGATGGATGATATAAAGCAAAGAGATGCTTATTTATGGTTGAGAAGAGGCTGTATTTTTAATCTAGCAAATATTTGTTGCAGACCTATTATGAACTCCTCACTGTATTAGAAAAGTAGGTGATATAAAAAAATGTGAATGACAGCCTCTTTCCTGATGAAGCAAACCACCTCACAGGGGAGTAAGAAAAAGTAGGTAACATCGACAGACATCACATTTCAAACACCCACTTGACAGTAACATAGACAGCAGATCAGGGGACCAATGTGGGCAGGAACAGTTGAGGGTCAGTATCTTGAGAGTTGTGTCTTGATTTGGACCTCAGGGTAAAGTTTGGATAGATAGGACAGGTAGAAAGGCAGATACTAAGAAGGAGGGAGCTTGTGAGCGATGACAGTGAGTCAGAGAGCAACTTTAGGCATCTCTTCTGAATAGGAGCACTGTGTAGTAATGATGATAATGATAACAACAAGGACACTAAGCTGTGGCTGCTTGTAATGGAAGTATTGATAGTTTTAATAAGAGTAGTAATAATACTAGGGTCACATTTTTTGACCAGGAGTTTAATACCAGGTAAGATAGTAAGATACTAAGCATTTCATATAGGTTTTTTTTTTTTTTTTTAATCCTCATGAAGCTCAAGGCTATGATAGAACTCCTTTCCCCCATCACACAGGTGAGGAATCAAAGCTTAGAGAGGTAACATAACTTCTCCAGGAATATTTAGCTGGTGAGCATCAAACCCAGTCTGTAAATACTGGTTATGTGACTTCAAAGCCCCAAACCTCCCAAGCCAAGCTGACGCACAGGACAGCCATAGTCTACTGGTGCTTCTGACACTGAGTAATCCCCGACTCACTTTCTTCCATCATAAAATAAGGATGCTGGACAATACAATCCCTCAGATTTGTTATGGTCAACCTATGGTTTAGTGACCTCATCAGAAAATGGGACTAATGATTGTACTGTGCAGATTCGATGAAACAGTGTGGGGATACATAGAACACTCACATAAAAATAACATTTTAGAGTTCAATAAATAAAACATTGTTATCACTTACCATCCAGTAGGCAGTCTAGATAATTGCTTCAACGTTTGTTCTGGTGGATATATCCTAAGTGGGACTGATGGAGATCTTGCAAGCTTGGCATGAAAATCTGTATTTACATTCAGGGTAGAGAACTGCCCCGAAGATGTGGGTCATGACCAAATGAGGGAGCTTATGTGAGCCCCTCTTAACTTCATTGACATCCAACTGTGTATATATTGTATTTTGCTAAGCAACAGTGGATTTCTAAAAGAAATAATGTCCTTAACATGTTGGGAGTCAAAGGCAGAAGTACCCAAGCCAGTTCTCTCCTTCAGAATAACTTTGAACCAATTTATGTAAGAGGGTATGTGTCTATGAATTACAAGAAACCAGAGTTTGCCTTTTCCTACTTGTTTTCCCAGTAGTCTTTAAATCTTTGTATCCTACTGATGCATAGAAAATAATCAAATTAGGCTAATTATGAGCTCTTCTTTTCTTTTCTGTTTTTTTTTTTTTTTATATTTTTCTTCACTTTGATGTTACTTTTATTGCATGCGATGACATGAGGCAGCCTGCCCAAGGTTCACTCCTGGTTTGTGGCAGGGATGAATCGAGACTTCAGGTTTCTAGGTTAGAAACGCCTGGGGTCATATGCTTCTTTTTTTTCCCTAGTGTTTTTCTTTTTGTTCATTTTTTCTTCTTCTCCTCTTCCCCCTTCATCTCCCCATGAAGAAATAGGCTGATTTCTTCCAATGAACTTATGCAGGAGCTCAGTATGTATAATAGAAAGGAGAGGTGCAGCTCAGGTTCAGCGAGGGCCTAGGGCCATGCCTGCCTTTCCCTCCTGTTTTCCTCCATCCTGTCTCCATCCACCATCCAGGCCTCTGCCCAGGAAAATTACATCACCATTTCATTGGTGATGCAGGGACACTGTGAATTTTCTTACCTGAGAAGTTTCTCAGTTAGTGACTAGGGTAGGGGTATGCAGTGGAGGAGAACTGAGATCTCCTCTTGCATTGAACAGCCCTTAGTGGCTACCCACTCTAAATACTTATTTTCCAATATTGCATCTTGGTGGAATAGAACTCAAGTTTAGTGAACATTAATAACATTAAATACTAGGATCATATTTCATAGAAGGTGATATATATCAATCTTTTTTTTTAATTTTTAAAAATATTTTATTTCTAGGAGAGAGAGAGAGAGAGAGACAGCGTGAACAGGGGAGGGTCAGAGAGAGAGGGAGTCACAGACTCTGAAATAGGCTCCAGGCTCTGAGCCGGCAGTCAGCACAGAGCCCGACACGGGACTCGAACCCACAAACCGCGAGATCATGACCTAAGCGAAAGTCGGACGCTTAACCGACTAAGCCACCCAGGTGCCCCGATATGTATCAATCTTTAAAGTGAGAGTTTCACTCTTTAGATTAAGACCTTGTGAAAATCTTCAGACTAAACTCTATTAGGAAAAAGACATATTTTCATCCTCAAACCTTACCTTTTGATCAACAGAAACCGTGGGAAAGCATGACAGAACGCGATTTGTTGATTAGTGTAAGTGATGGTATCCATCTAACTGTTCTTGGAGACCAAGAAAGCAGTGGGGATGAATGGTTTTCTGACTCACAATGTTCAGTACCCGTGAGGGGTGGCAGATTCTAACAGTCTCCTGCACTGGATTTCTGTCCTCTTACTGATTAGCTATACTGATAAAATGAAAAAAAGAAGTTAGGAAAAGCATTGTATTCTTCAGTCAGATTCTCCATACTTAAAGAATACATGCAAATCAGATGAGATGGTTTCTTTATACAACTAATGGAATTGCTTGCTCTTATATCATAAATACTTGGATCTCTTTATCCCTGATGGTTGCCTTGTATATTTCTCTAGATATTACATGTTTATAGTAAGGTCTTATAAATGTTTTATCTTTTTTATTTTTTTTAATCCTTTTTGCATTTACTTATTTTTGAGAGACAGAGGCAGAGTGCAAGCGGGAGAGGGGCAGAGAAAGAAGGAGACACAGAATCCGAAGCAGGCTTCAGGCTCTGAGCAACCCATCAGCACAGAGCCCGACGCGGGTCTCGAACCCACTAACTGTGAGATCATGACCTGAACCGAAGTCAGACACTTAACCGACTGAGTCACCCAGGTGCCCCTAAATATTAAATCAGCTAGACTTGGTATTCTTTTTTAAAAGTGTTCATTTCTTTATTTGCGGGGGAGCAGAGAGAGAGAATCCCAAGAAGGATCTGCCTGTTCAGTGGAGACCCCAACGCAGGGCTCCATCTCATGAGCCTATGAGATCAAGACCTGAGCCAAAATAAAAGTCAGACCCTTAAACTACTGAGCCACCCAGGCATCTTCAGACTTGGTATTCTTATGGATAAAAAATATTTCAAATGGAATTCAGGAACATGTGTGTTTGACTCATTTAGTTGGTTTAGATTTAAGATAATGATTCTAAAGGTTTTGTATTCTGGGTATTTTTATTGTCCTCCTGTTTTGATTATGGATGTAAAACATGTTCACTGTATGGCATACAGTGCACAGACATATAAAGACAAAGTTATTTGTGATCTCACCTTGCAGAATACAACCATTTACAATTTTTGGTAGTCATTTGTAGACTTTTGCATTTAGTAGGTATACATTTTTAAAAATTGTATCTTACTGTTACACATGGATCTTAATCTGTGTTTTAAATTAATATATTATGTACAATACAACTCTATATCATTTTCTGTAGTTGCACAGTATTTACTTGCATAGAATTTTATGTAAGAATTTCCTTATTAATGGGTGTTTAAGCTGATTTCAGTATTTTGTTTTTATTTAACAGTTATGTGGATTTCTCTGCATTTGTGTGTGTTATTTGTTCAATTGCAGTAAAACTTTGGTTTGCGAGCATAATTTGTTCTGGAAACATGCTCGTAATCCAAAGCACTTGTACATCAAAGCGAATTTCAAGAACCATTGGCTCAGTTATGATCATGTGACATTTGGCATCCTGTATCTCTCCTACTGCAAGACATCAATTGTTTATTAAGTTAAGACTTATTAGAAATGTTTGCTCATTTGGCAGAACAAGTTATTCACAATCCAAGCTTTTACGAGCTAGATTTGCTTAGGGTAAATTCAGAAAAATAGAATGTGCATTTAAGTTTTGATAAATATTGCCAAACTGTCTTCTATAATTTTGGTTGGTTTTTTCATGTTAGTATTAACACGGAGACATCACAAAAAGCTGAAATAAGAAATAAAACCATTTTCACTTTCAGATACATTCAAGTGAAATGTACACACAAAATCAATGTGAAACATCTTTGGTACAGGGTAAATGGAGTTGATCTCACTGATTATTTCCTGTAAGCCATTATTCAAATCGGAAGAGCAAATATTAAAAAAATACCCCAATAATTTTGTTTACAGTAGGATAAAAAGGGAACATGTTAATTTTTGGATAATATTAAGGTGTACATTGTCATGTTATTTTTGTGAGGATATGATTATACATTTTATGGCATGAACACAGATAAGGGACAGGGAATAATACTGCTTATTTCTAGAGTAGGCTATTTGAGGGCTGTATTTCATAACATCATGATTTTAGTATTAAAAAAAGATAGACGGTTGCCTCAGTGGCTCAGTTGGTGAAGTGTCTGACTCTCCTCTCTCTGTCCCTCCCCTGTTCATGCTCTCTCTCTCTCTGTCTCAAAATAGATAAATAAACTTAAAAAAATTATTAAAAAGCTAGAAATAATAGTTGTAGAGATATATATGTTTGTTTTTTGTTCCTGGTAAGGTTATAGAGATATATTTGTAATTAGCATCTTCAATTGAAAATAAACTACTCAGAGGCACCTGGGTGACTGAGTTAAGTATCTAACTCTTGATTTCAGTTTGCTTGGGATTCTCTTTCTCTCTCTACCCTTTCCCTGCTTGAATGCTTTTTCTCTCTCTTTAAAACAACAAAAGAATTAAAAAAAAACAAACTATAGTCTCTTTAATGTGATAGGTAACATATCTTAAATGACTAACTGATGTACAGTCACAGCATAGTATATTAAAATAAAACATCATATCTGTTATTTTTAGTGAATACCTTGTTGGATTGTGGAGAAAAGCTTTTGTGTTTTAGATATCTGGGTGATAATATTCCACTGAATTCCACTGAATGGAACAAATACTCACAAAAGAAATGTGAGCATTTATAGCCCAACATCACGAGATTGGTGCCTATAGAAATGTGATTCCCCCCATAGAAGAGAGGAGACAGTTCTGTCTCCTATACGGCAGATGTGAGATACTCTCTTGGAGCGTGAGGCGAGGTGAGGCCTTCTGAAGGAGCACTGCTCTGTTTGTGCTGGACAAGGAGCAGTGTTCACAGCAAAAGCCCACAGAGTGATTCCAGGTATGGTCATGGCCTCTCTTGAGAAGTGGAAAGAGATTGTAGGTAGACTTGAAATTACTTCATGAGAGATCCATCACATTCTGGAGTTGAGAATATTAGAATGGATGGCTGGTCTGTGAAATCTCATTGAACCTGGGGATTGATGAATGCATGCAAAGGAGAGATGGTTAGAAGCACCTGAGCAAGTGTCTCCAAAGTTCTGGAGCAGACTTACAAGGCTGGGGATAGAGGTAGCGTCTTTATCTCATTTTCCACTTTTCAGGACTGGGAAGGATGGGCTGGGCAGGGAATTCATTGTTAGGGCCCAATGGGCTTTACATTGAGATTTGAGGTTGGTGGAGAGAAGAGGATGAAATAAAAAAAAGCAAAAAAGAGAATTAATATTTGACTAATGAAAAAGGTTGAATGAAGACCTTGGAAATTCTCTGGAAGCCATAGCAGGGCATAATAATGGGGATGAGGTCAATATAGCCAGATATCTATATGCTGGGTATAGATTTTTAGGATGAAAATTAATTATGGTAAAAAAGCTGTGAGCAAATCTTGGCCCAGTGTCTAAGGGAAAGGTCTGACAATGGAAAGATTTTCTCCCTGCAAGAAACAGATTAAAAACAATATTTTTAGTTCAAATTTATTTATTTATTTTAAAAATATAATTTATTGTCAAATTGGTTTCCATACATCACCCACAGATTTAAAAAAATTAATTTAAATTTAAACAGATTTATTAAAAAAACAATACAGAGATGATTCACTATATATCACAAAGGTAATACAAACAGTACACACATACATACACAAAAGATATATATACATACATAGACACATATGTGTGCATTCTGGTATATATCTACATTTATGCAGGGAGGAAATACACCAAAAATATTAAACAAAATACCTACAGGCACTAAAATTTTGAATAATTCTTTTTCTTCTTTTGTATATTTTCATGTTTCAATAGCAATCATCTACTACTTTGTAAATGAAAATAATACTTCAGCAATATTTTTAAATACCAGAAACAGCAAAATATACATCTCAGTGGAAAACATTTGGGTGTGAATGAAATAATGAGACACAAGTAGTTGGTGACCTTTCAAAATGGATGATAGAGATACTGCTTTAATTACTCAGATAAACTGCCATTGAGGTGGGCATAGCCATGTGGGGACTTTCTTCTCTATAAATGATCTGCCAAGATTCTGAAAAATGTGATTTGTCTTTAAAAAATCCCTCCAATAATTGAGGGTAACAATGGAGAAATTGGCTGTGAAGACTATACATAAAACTGTAATCTGAGACTTCAGGGAGCAGATCCTTGAAAGTCCAACTAAAGATTTTAGCTCTTTTATTTAAGGGCCGGTGATTCTGCATCACTTGACCTATAGTAAATAATCCAAAAGTATTATAGGTGGGGGCACCTGGATGGCTCAGTTCGTTAAGTTTCCAACTCTTGATTTTGGCTCAGGTCATGATCTCATAGTTTCTGAGCTTGAGCCCTACATTGGGCTCTGTGCTGATAGCATGGAGCCTGCTTGGGATTCTCTCTCTCCTTCTCCCTCTGCCCCTCTTTTAAAGGAATTTCTGGTGTTTGGTAGGCCCAGTAAATTTCTGTAACTAGTGAAGACATGAATGAATCAAAGAATGATTGCGTCAAGATGAGCCATTGGTATAGGGAGTCCTAATAATAACATTCTCACAACAATAGATGACTCCAAAGAAGAGAATGGTCACCCCAAAAATATCACACACGAGTTTTCAAAGTACACATGTAAAACATACGGTTATGAAAAAAGGCTTAGTTATGGAAACATGAAAAGAAGGAGAATAAAAGTTCCAGCTTGTTGTTGAACTGTGGGATCCCATGCAGCTTGTTTGCTCTTTTATGTGTTCAGTTCTCTTTCGCATTACACTTGACCATGTCTCTCTCTATGACTTTCCTTCCACATTTTTTAAGCATGCCATGTCATTTTTGTGTTCCTTGCATTCTCCTCAAATATATTTGCACATTCTAGGTGATCCGTAAATATTTGCCGATTTGCATTGTTTGGAACAGATGGTATAATGTTAAAAGACAACAAAAGAGAAAGAAACACTAGTAAAGTCTATTTAATTTCTGTTTTCTCTGTAAGGGATGATGATTCTTCAAAGTGTAAATGGCAGCACAACCATAACCAAAAGGAACCTGGAAACCTGAAGTAGGTGTAGAGATTCTAGTTTAAACATTGTTTGAAAATGGCTCATTAAATTGCATTCATCCGTTGCATTAAAGGAATTTTCTGTAGGTGTTGAGGACCTACTTTTGGAAATGTTTGGAAAAACCAAGAAAGGAAGAAATGAATCCATATCCCAATATTCTGAATAAAGTGTTTGCCTAAACTTAGACCCATTCCAGGATAGGAATGTCTAAATGGACGAGTTGACAGCACTTGGGAAAAGACAGTAGTCATTAGATGACAGCCAGGGTGCTAAGCTAACCTCACTTTCTTTGTAAAAAAAGATTACTGAATCTGTTGATGAGTGAAATTCCCAAAGCATCATTTAAGTTAGTTTGTGCAAGTCTTTGAGGGTGTGTTTTATGTCATAATTGTAGTCTTTATGTGGGTACATACATTGTGTGGTGAGAGTTTTTGAATAAATGGTCCCCATAAGAAAAATTAATCAAACTGGAGGCTGATCTATAGATACTGTTTTAATCTGGTTCTATTTAACAGTTTTATCACAGGTCCATTTACTGATTTTTTAAAAATGTTTTTTTAATATTTTATTTATTTCTGAGAGAGAGAGAGAGAGAGAGAAAGAGAGAGAGAGAGAGAGCATGAGCAGGGGAGGGTCAGAGAGAGAAAGGGAGACACAGAATCCGAGGCAGGCTCCAGAATCTGAGCTGTCAGCACAGAGCCCGACCCACGAACCATGAGATCATGACCTGAACCAAAGTCGGACACTCAACCGACTGAGCTCCCCAGGCACCCCAGATCCATTTATTGATGTTTTACCAGTTAGAAAATTAAGAAAAATGGTCATTGATAGTATGGTGGTTAGGGATGGCCTACTCAGACCTGGCCCTGTCACTAGTTGAGTGACCTTGAGCAAAATACTGAACTCTGTATCCTTGTTTTTTCATTTGTGCAATGGAAGCAGTAGTACCTGTTTGTGTGTGGTGCACAAACAGGGCGCTCAGCACTGTACCTGGAACCTGACACATACTTCACAAATGGTAACTAGTACCTGTTTAGAATTTGCTGTGCTGAGCATCTTGTACATAAGGAAACCAAGGATTAGAGAGATTTAAGGAATGGGTTTCCCCAGGGTTAGTAATGGACTAAGAAAATGAAATCTAAGAGCAGTGGATGCAGAATTCATAAAACTTGTACTTTTGTACAAAATCACTTGTAACACACTGATGTAGAGGTTTTAGTCGACTATGAGGTAAATATGGTCCATGCTTCTGTCATGGCTTTAGAAGTAGAGACAGGAAAAAAAATCAGTCCTACTACATTTGGGTTATTTGACCACATCTGGTAGGTATTATTTTGTTTTTCCTCCGAGCATGTGTTAAGGGGAAAAGATTGTGGAGGACAGACACAAGGGACACGAGACCAGCTGGAAGTACCTAGAGTGAATAAGTTGGGAAAAGTGGAGACTTTTAAGAAAGTATGATAGCTGTCTTAAAATATTTAGAAGCGGGGGGCGCCTGGGTGGCTTAGTCGGTTAAGCGTCCGACTTTCGCTTAGGTCATGATCTCGCGGTTCGTGGGTTCGAGCCCCCCGTCGGGCTCTGTGCTGACTGCCAGCTCGGAGCCTGGAGCCTGTTTCAGTCTGTGACTCCCTCTCTCTCTGACCCTCCCCTGCTCACACTGTCTCTCTCTCTCTCTCCTAGAAATAAATAAAACATTAAAAAAAATATTTAGAAGGGATCTCTTGGAAGAGGGACTGATTGATTCTGTGATACTCTAGAATGGGTTACAGGGGTAGAAGTAATGGGAAGGCCAGTCTGGCCTTTAGATCTTTACTGACCTTCAGAAGTGGGATAGTCTGCCTTTCAAGGTGGTGAACATCTCTACTCCAAGTCTTGGCAGAGTCAGGATTCTCTGAGAGATACTGTGGAAGGAATATCCAAGTTAGATGGGGGTAGATGACTTTGTTCTCTTCCAATTTCAGCATTTATCATCCTGTGAGATTGAATCTTTCAGAATAATGCACTTCCTAACGATGAATGTTACTAGTTTAAGGCATCTCTTCTCCTTTAGCTTTATGAATTTAATTGATTTTTTAAAACATAAACAAGTTGAAAATATAAGAAATATATTTTTCATTTTGGAAAAAGATGACTATTAACAGTGTTATTGGGAACACCATAACTTTAGTTACTAAAATTCAAAGCACTGAATTCTTTACATTACAAGAAAAGCAATTTCCTCTTCACGATTAATTGTAAGACATTTCTTCCATTATTGAAGAGAAATCGTCTGTGTTTAAAGAGCACTTATGTTCAGTTAAGAAGGTGACATTTCTTTGACGTCTGTGTGTACATAAAGGTAGCTTGTAGAGAAATGAAAGAACACAAGAAGTGCAAACTTATAAAAAATAACTTTCACACGAAAAGCCATTTGATACGTATCAAGTATTCTCTTAGACTTCATATGGCTATTCATTTTGGAACCCGGATTTTCTTTCTTTAAAAAAATATCACTTACGATTACCAGTTGCAGTAGTATCTTGCCCAGATTCATAACACTGTGTTAGAATTTTACTGAATAAAAATGAGTCTGATTTTAGTAGTGAAGTGTGCTTGATTCGTACCCTCCCCTCCCCACCCAGGTGTCAGGCCAGCCCAAGCTGTTTAGCACAATGAAAGTTCTTGTTTGACCATAACTGCACATCTCACTCCACAGGCAATCAGCATTTTAATTAGTGATTCAAAGGAAAGTCATTGTCGTCTCGTTGCTTTATCATAATTGCCAAATAATTTTCCATTGAATAAATAAATAATGTAAAGGAGAAACCTCCTCTCATAATGCTGCCATTAAGGCTTCATTTTTTTACCCCCTCATTTGTATTTGTATTAACACAGCCCACTTGAAAAGGAGTAATTATAATGGCTTTCTGATGGTAGCCGGTAGCCTATGCTTTTTAACAACTGGGGACGGTTCCCTTTTCTATCACCCTTTTGCACTGCATGGCTTATTTTAAGGTTTAGATAAAGGAAGCTCACGGTGGCTGGTGTCTCTTCAAAGGTGTGTGAAAGTGAAGGATTGATCTGCTGCGTGCATCACTGGGACTAGGTGACTTGCGTTATGACTCTGATGTTCTGTGTAATTGATGCAAGTCCTCTCGTAGCAATTCTGAGATTGAAATCAATATTCATTTGGAGTGCAACAACTGTAATAAACTGCATTCCCTTTGTAAGCAGTGGTCTGAGGCTTTGTAAAGGATCAGTTAGGAGTGACAGATTAACATTTTGGTCGGGCTGGGGTCTATTTGAATAGATATGAACAATGTCTTCAAAACAACCCTGTTTAAAACAGCTGGTTTCACGAAATTAACTTTTCATTTTGTTGTACAGAAACTTCTTTTGCTTTTCGTTTATCTGAGTCTCTCTTCTGTCTGATTACAAATCTGGTCCCAAGGTAAAAAAAAAAAAAAAAAAAAAAAGGAGTAATCATTATTTTCATTAATAAGGTGATTTTCATGAATAACTTCACAGATGCTATTTGCATACCTTGACAGATTTTTCAGATGTCTTGTCGGTAATGTTATCCCTTGCAAAATATTGACGAATGGTAATTGGATTTGCATTCTTTGTTAAAAATGGATATGCCTTGACAATATCTAGTATAGAGTAAAACTTCAGATACCAAAGAGATGCATTCTGAGGAATACAAAAAATCAATATCAATTAATTTTTACAACCAGACAGCAAATTCATCATCTTAAGTATAGCCATGTGAGAGCTGGCCTAGTTTAGAGGCCACATGAGCTGGTTCTTGGATCAGACACATCTGAGTTCAAATCCTAGCCCCAGTGCTGACCAGCTGTAAGACCTTGGGCATGTGATGTAAACTTTAGCTTCGGCTTACTCATCTGCAAAATGCAAATGATAACTGCACCCACCTCAGAATAATGTTGAGATAATCAATGAAATAATCAGAATCAAAACCCAACACATTTCTTGGCATATTTTAAGCACTTGATAAATGTTGGTGAACTATACAATGACAATAAATCATGCCCCTGTCCTTTTTTGAGTCAGAAATATTTCCTCTCCACCCCACATCTACCACCCGGAAAGTGCCCTTAAGCCCCTCATTGCTTGCATGAGAATCTCTTCCTATTTTGCTTCCCAGCTACCCTGCTCCCGCCAGACCAACCCTTTATAAAGAATGGTCATTGGGGCGCCTGGGTGGCTTAGTCGGTTAAGCGTCCGACTTTCGCTCAGGTCATGATCTCGCGGTTCGTGGGTTCGAGCCCCGCGTCGGGCTCTGTGCTGACTGCCAGCTCAGAGCCTGGAGCCTGTTTCAGACTGTGAATCCCTCTCTCTCTGACCCTCCCCTGCTCACGCTGTCTGTCTGTCTCTCTCTCCTAAAAATAAATAAAAAACATTAAAAAAAAAAAAAAAAAAAAAAGAATGGTCATTCCCAGACCACAGTGACTGCTTTAACATCTCTGGCATTTTTTTCTGTTCAACTCCTTCTACCCCACCACCTCCAGTGTGTTGCCCTGTGAGTTGCAGGGTTAATGTGAGGAGTAGATAGATGATGCCCTGAAAGGAATGAACATCACATGGCTCCTGTACTACCTCACTGTTTTCATCACCAAAGCCAAAGCCAATGTTTGAGTGCTAGTCCTAGTCCTAGGTAATGTTCTAAGTGCTCTCTCTGAATTAAGAACTATTAAATGAAAAAACAAAGAAATAAACCAAAAAACAATTTTTAAATACCGAGAACAAATTGGTGGTTGCCACATCAGAAGTGGGTGGGAGGATGGGTATAATAGATAAAGAGGATTAAGAGGTACAAACTTCCAGTTATGAAATAAATAAGTCGTGGAGATGAAAAGTACAGCATGAGGAGTCTGGTCAATAATATTTCAGTAATGCTCTGTGGTGACAGATGGTGACCACACTTACATGGTGAGCACTGAGAATCGTATAGAACTTTTGAATCAATATGTTGTACACCTAAAACTAATATAATATTGTATGTTAATTCGACTTCAATTACAAAACTGTTCTTGCCATTTTATAGAAGAGGATATTGAGACACAGAGGGTAATTGGCACATGGCAGTTGCTCAGAAAGTGGTAGTTTTTTTTACTGTTACCTTCACCTGAGTGAGCGGTTTTCTGGTTTTCTCCAAATCTGTGTATTTCTTATGTGTCAGGAATCACAAACGGCCCAAGGGGTCAATACCAGCCTCCAGACATAGGTACAGCGTTTTAGTGTCCAGGGATTTTTCACACATGTGCCCCGACTCTGCCAGCCTTCTAATCTTCCCAGTCCCTATCTGGTTTTTCAAACAAAGGCTGTGTCCTTTCTCACTGAAACTGTCCCTGATATTTTCACCCTAACGTTATTGTCTCTTCTCTGAGTTTCTCCAGTACTTCAGACCTGACACAAAATTTATTGTTATATAATAACTATAATAAAAAATGTAGTATTTTGTGATACTGATTGTGTCACATGTGTTATCCACGTAGGTTCTTGTCATAAGGGATGATATAACTGTAGGAAGAGGAGGGGTAAGACACAATAGTTGTTACCACTTATTTTATGCATATAAAGGGCTGTCCATGAAATAACACATCAAGGTAGGCATCATCATCTCCAGTGCCCTGAGGAGGACTGAATGAAGACTTGCAGAAGTTCAGTAATATGCCCGAAGTCACAGAAAGCTGAACTGACATTCAAACCAAGGGTGTGTCAGACCCTGAGCCCCATACTTTTTCTACCTCATTTATCTAGCTGCCTCTTTTCTTTTAAAAACATTTTTTTAATGTTTTTATTTATTTCTGAGAGAGAGAGAGAGAGAGACAGCATGAGCAGGGGAGGGTGAGAGAGAGAAGGAGGCACAGAATCCGAAACAGGATCCAGGCTCTGAGCTAGCTGTCAACACAGAGCCCGACGCGAGGCTTGAACCCACAAACCGTGAGATCATGACCTGAGCCGAAGTTGGACGTGTAACCTGAGCCACCCAGGCGCCCCTAGCTTCCTATTTTCTATAGCCTCCTGCTTACTTGACAAATTTTAAGCATGTCAGAGAAATTACCTTTAATAGGTATAGTTTGGGGGCACCTGGGTGGCTCAGTCAGTTAAGTGTTTGCCTTTGACTCAGGTGGTGATCTCACAGTAAGTTCAAGTCCCACATTGGGCTCTGTGCTGACAGCTCAGAGCCTGGAGCCTGTTTCATACACTCTGCCTCCCTCTCTCTTTGCCACTCCCCACTTGTGCTCTGTCTCTTTCTGTCTCAAAAATAAATAAACATTAAAAAATTTTAAAAAATAAGCATAGGTTGGCCTTTAATAGGAATGTTTATATTAAGTTGCAAAATATAAGGCATAAATTTTCTCACACCTATAGGAAAATAATAAAGATGGAGATTAGGATTCAATACAAAATATTAGAATGCATGGAAGCATATTTAAAGATGAAATAAAAGTATATGTAAGCCTCTTGAATATCCTACAGGCATTTCAACTAAAGTTGTTAGAAATAGCACATTTTTAGAGATATTTAAATATTACTTTTGTATAAGAAATCACTCTTCATAGTCTAATTATGTCATGCCAATAGGCCTTCTTTTCCATAACTATCAGTTTTGAAAGGAACAAAGAATACATTTTAGGGGCACCTGGGTGGCTCAGTTGGTTGAGCGCCCCACCCGACTTAGGCTCAGTTCATGATCTCAAGGCTCGTGAGTTCGAGCCCTTCGTTGGGCTCAGAGCCTGGACTCTGCTTCAGATTCTGTGTCTCCCTCTCTCTGCCCCTCCCCTGCTCATCCTCTATCTCTTTCTCTCTCTCTCTCTCTCAAAAGTAAACATTAAAAAAATAAAATACATACATTTTTATTATTATTACTGTTCATCAAAATAGACTTCGTATAATAGCTTATTTTACTTGCCAGTGTCATACTCAAAATCATTTTTGTCTGGGGTTCCTTTACAGTGAGTTACCATGTTTTAGTCAAGAGTTGACTTTGCTTTTCTGAGTGCTAACAGAATCTCTTGCCTTTAAAATTTTAATCCAAGACTGTTAACAATTTTGTAAAAAAGAAGCAGTTCTGTCCAAGAGCTGCCCTCAGTGACATCTGTACTCTTCCAGGCAGACATAATAAAAATCGTGGCAAACGCAAGCTTTAAAAAAAAAAAAAAAAAAAGCCACACTAAAACCCTTTTCAGCCGTCTTCTTGGTTGTCATCACCAAATATGGCTACCGGTTAAGATCACATTTCACAATCTCTGACACAGACGGTTTGACAAGAAGCAATCTGAAGGCTTTCAGAAAGAAATCTGTCTGTGGTAGTTTCTGTGTGATGTAAATATTACAAGGTCAAATTCATTTTTTTCCAGTGAGACAAAATGTTAACCTTACACTTGGATTCAAAGCTGACCCATGACATCACTTTTGGAATGAATATTTCTTTTCATTGGAAGGTGTGACCTAATCTCCATATTTCTTCTATGTATCTTATTTCCTAATTTGACTTTGAGTCAGAATCACCTTTTTTCATACATATGTTGATGCTTTCTGCTGCTGGAAATAGATCTGTTGGCTGTTAACAATAATTGTCATTCCTATTACATTCTAAACATGCATTCTAAAGGTGGATTGATTTTGTAGTTTTATAATAACCTGAATGTGGCCCTGGTAGAGTGGATGGGAAGACTATTTGGAATATATCCTTTTCATATTAGACATTTAAATCCTTCAGTGGTTTTGGGGTTTTAAGGGAAATGTATTTTCCTGATCTTGATATAAATTATTGACACATATGAGCTTTTTTTTGTCTTGAATATTACTTCGTGTTTATTTGCAGTGTTTATGTTAAAGTTGAGAGGTTAGATCTGTTTGTTTATTATGCATATATTTATGTATTATACAAAAATCCACCATGGGTACACTTGCCTTTATTACCCTGTAAGTCTCAGACAGGCATATGTTCAGATAAATTCAGCAAACATTTATTGAACACTTACTATGTGTCAGACACTAAAGCAGAGCTGAAAAGATGAATAAGACACTGTTTGGCTCTTGCATATTCATGATGTGGATACATTTCAGGAAAAACGGATATTTTACTATGTTTTTAGAAGGAAAGTGACTCGTTACATCTTTAAGACAAGACAAAATGGTAGTATATACTTAAGTCCTTATATTTAAATAGTCACATGTGGTTCATGTGACTACCATACTGGACAGCACAGGTCGATAGGATAAGAATTTCATTCATTCACCAAAAATCTAATTCTTGAATACTGTGAGATGGTAGGGAAGTATTTATCATGTGATATTAAATGAAAAAGAATACAGCTTCAAAACATTATTCACAGTTTTTATCTTAAAAATTACATGTACGCGTATTGATATATACACAAATGAAAATATAGAAATACACCAAAATGTTCACATGGACTAATTCTGAATGTTGAGATTATGAGGATCTGTATTTGTTTATATTTATCTGTAGTTTTCAAACTCTGCACAATGACCATGCATTACTTTTGTAAGCAGGAAGCACCAAACATCGAGACAATTAATCTTTTTAACATTATAGGATGCAGAACTCTTTGAATACATTTTTGAAATCTAAATTGTAAATAAGATATAGTTTTACTTTTAAAATATACCGTATTGCTGTGCTTTCAAAATCATTTTATTCTTAACCCATTGATACATTTCTAAATTTACTAAGGCTCACTTGAAATGAGTCGCTAGGCCCACTAATAAAAATACCGTATGTGTCTTCATAGATTTTAAAATAAGAAGCTTAGCAGAAAAAAAGAGAGAGCACAGAGGGAGCTGCTACCTCTACAGTGATTACTGAAAGTTTGGAGAGTAGAGTGCAGTTAGCTTAATTGGTTTTGACTATAAGTTTTTGGGAACAGACAAATCTGGATTTGGATTATGGCTTTGACACTTAAACTGGTTTGATTAAAAATCTTTGGGAGACCAGCACTTTAAGTTTCTGAGTCTGGTTTTCTCATCTGAAAAAAAATGAGAATATTGAGATCTTCCTTGCTAGGTTGTTGCCAGAATTCAGTGTATAGTACTTGTTATATATCAGGCATGAAGCACATAGCAGGTGTTCAATAAACGTCAGTTCTTTTGCCCAACTTTCTTTACTTCCAGCCTTACAGTCTAGGCCTTTACTGAGTGGTGTCCCCTTGCAAGGAAAATTGGTCAGAGCTAGTCTCCCAAGCTAGGAGGCACCAGTGAATTCTTTCAGACTCTGAGTTTCCAAGTGAGTTCCACAACAAAATTGACAAAAATACTGAAAAAAAGATATATGGCATTTGATTATTTAAAATAAGATATTTCAACCCTGTGTCCTGTCTTCACTGAAGACTTTCTTTGTGAATATCTGACTAGATTCTTGTATATTACAAAAGAAAGATTTCAACTCTCATCTTGAGTCCAGGTAGTAAGGTGTGTATGTCAAATCAAAATAATTTATTTAGGATGACCATTATTTAATGCAAACAGCATTTCCTTCCTACTTGTCTTCTGGCTGTCTCCTATTCAACTCTCAGGTCTCAGCCTTGCTGAGGCTCTCTGGGACATCTTCTTAGACACCTAAAGCTTAGATCTGACCCTTCTATGTGCCTCTTATCTTGCTTAGTTTTACGTAGACGTTAATCAACTCTTTTCCTTCCCAACTAGCATATAAATTTTCAGAGGGCAAGGACTCTATGGGTCCTTACTGTATTCATCGTCTTGAACACAGTTTTGACCAGTGGTAGCTATTCAGTTAACATCTGTTCATCTGACTTGTTTGGGCAGACTTCTCTTGTATGTTAATGGAGCCTACATACCAACAATGGTCTGAATGATTTTTTTTTCATTTTTTTATTCCCCTCTGTTTACAGTGTTTTTGTTTGTTTTGTATTTGTTTGCTTTGTTTTCACATTTTTCTGAAGATCTGGGAGGAATCTAAATCTATAATCAATCTCATCTGTCCCCATTTTAGTTCTTCCTCACAATGAGCTGTCTTTCCTTATACTCTTGCTTCCATTTCACTCACATGTACTTTAGAGTCTTCCTCTAAAGCTATAGTATACTGGTTCATTAGACAGCCAGTTTAAATATATATTTAGTTACTCTTCTACATTTTTGCTGATTTTGTTAATTAACATTTCATATAGATAAAATAGATTTGGCTTCTTGAATCCAGAACTCAACATTTCTCAGCCTTTTCCTGTGACTTTTCTCCCTTTTCCCTCTGCGCCGCAGAGGCTGTTCCTCTCATTATAGAGTCCAGCAAGGCTTAAAGTTTAGCAGCTAAATTCCAGGCACTCTCTAGGACCTGCCAGCCCAGGGAAAGGGGTGGTGTTAAATGTGATGTGCTTCATGCCCTTCCTGCCTGCCTGTTAAGAGTATCATTTTCTCCAGTTGACCCAGCGAAGGAAGGTTAGCAAAATGCTTCTAAGTCCTAGGTCAGATCGTAGCCTCCAGCCCAGACCACCAGCATTGGCAGGGGATCCGGTCACTGCCAGACACGTGGAGATATGCACAAGGGCTCTATTTTTCTTGGGCTGAATTGAGTAGTCTTCCTGCTCCTTCCTCTCCTAGGAGTTTACATAGATGGAAAATAAGTTTTCTCTTTTGGCAAAAAAGCAAGGAAGTTCAGAGAAAGACGTGTTTGGGCACTGAGTCAGGAGGAATAGGAATCATTGGCAAAGTTGGAGAAGTGTAGTTTATTCATTTTCTTCCCTTATTTTCCAGGATTTTTTTTTTTTTTTTTTGCTTTTATAGGTTTCTCTCTCTCTCTCTCTCTCTCTCTCTCTCTCTGGAGATATGTATTGGTGTAATGAGTTCCGGGATTGTCAAAAAAGAATTTTATCTTACAAAGCTCTCAAATATTGAATACCTGGTTAACTACTTACTCAGATTAGGTGAAGTTGGTCTCTCTCTTTCTCTCATTCTCTCTTTCTCTTTTTATTTCCTTGTCTGTGATATTCTAGTAGCCTAGCTTCCACTTAATTTTGGCAGCTTGGAGATCCCATTTTATTTTATGAATGTTCATTGAAGAGAGGTAATATATATGCCCCCACCCTCTAAACCATCTACATTTGTTTTCTGTATTATATGATTTAGTACTTGGCTATAAATGACTCTATTACAGATTCCTTTCCCTTCTATGCTACCCTTTAATATGTGAATTTACAAGGGGCAGTAGATCTCCCAGAAGCAATATACATATTTTTAACTGTGTGTGGGGAGGCTGAACTAACTTGTGCTCAGAGTAATGGACTGGATATGAAGGAAATGGAGATCGGCACAGAGAGCTGACCTCAGTTACAACCTTTTCCTACATCTTCTCTTCTATACCACATGGTACTGTCCAAAGTATAGTCAAACCTATAAAAGAAAAAGGAATCACATTTATGGTAGTGAGTTTTAAATCTAATACAACTTAGGCTTCTTTTAGTCAGTGCCTGGTTGCTCATAAAATGTCACTTGTTTCTTTACAAATTCAAGAAGTTTATTAGGGGCTCATGCTTTGGACTTTGATGTAAGTTACACTTCAGTCTCTGTAGTTAATCTTAGCTGTTGGGTTTCTTTCTTTCTTCCTCCCTTCCTCCCTCCCTCCCTCCCTCTTTCTTTCTTTCTTTCTTTCTTTCTTTCTTTCTTTCTTTCTTTCTTTCTTTCTTTCTTTCTTTCTCTTTCTTTCTTTCTTTCTTTCTTTCTTTCTTTCTTTCTTTCTTTCTTTCTTTCTTTCTTTCTTTTCTTTCTTTCTTTTTCTTTTCTTTTGACTGATACTTCGGTTTTACCTCCAAGGGGAAAAATACACTCATACCTCATAAACATGAGCTTTGCCTTTAAGAATAACTTGTAGTTTTGAAAAGTATTGGATAATTTCCACATTTCGACTTCAAATCCATTGATATTTTTGTTTCATCATTTTTGAGGTGTGTCTTGTGACTAGACCCCAACTAGTCCATATTTTTAAACTGTGATAAATGGATTTTGATAATTCTACTTTATAAGGCAAAAGCTTTCACATCAGTAGGAATAATACAATAAAAAAGAACAAATGAGTGAAACCACAAAATGAACACAGAAGTGAATTTGATACCGGAACATCTTTCTGCTGTTACTGTTTTCTTCCTTTCCTTCTGGGGTTTCAGTGGGAGACGAGTTTCATTATTTGGGGTAAGGCTGGACTCTGTGGAATTTATATTGTTCCCATCACAACCTAGTATCCATGGCAGTTAGCACAGGCAGATAGATAGAGAAATAACTAAAATGTCACTTATCCGTTCTGGCCTGGAGTTGTTGTGCGCAGGTACTGTGGGAACACCAAGGAAAGAATACATTTACCTAGGAAAATCGAAGATGACTTCATGCAGGAGGTTAAGGGGAGATCTGCTGAAATAAGAGTTTGACTCCACAGAAGTGACCAGAAAATCTGTTAGCCACGGAGTACCACACGTGCAAAGGCCATGTTGCAGGAGGGCCTGGAGAGGCAGAAGACTAGGGAAGTGTTTGACGGGGCTAAATGGAGGAGTCCCTACGACTGACGAGGCAATGAGAGTTTGGCAAAGCAGCACTTGAAATACTGGTATTGGGGGGAAGTGACTGGACTTTCTTCACTGTGCAGTGAAGACCAGTGACATTTTAAGCAGAGAAGATGACAGAATCAGTTTCTTAGAATAACATCGATTTTAATATTTAAAAATGAATAGAAAGGTGAAGAGACTCTTTTAAAATAAAAATGAAGGGAGACCTTGATCAAAAGTGAAGGAGATCATCTGATATTCTGGAGAAAGGTACTGGTTACATAGGTACCAGTTTCTCAGGAGAGCTCTTGAATCTCCAAAAAGAATAATGGTTTTTACCAGCCCAGAATTTCCATTAATGGTTGTCTTTTATTAAGGAGACATGCATTCTGAAGGGTTTTAAACATATGGCATATTACTGACTATCATACTATAAAATGTGGGTTGGATAGGTAGCACTTCTAGCCTTTGGTTCAGACTCTCTGATAGCGTGGTCCCAGAAGGAATTGAGGATCATGAGCCTCCAGCTGAAATGGAGTTGGGTCATTGCATTTCTGTGGCTGGGAAAGCCCACTCCAAAAGGTGAGTGACTGTTACTAGAGTAATCATGGTGTGAAAATAGTGCTAACACCAAAATGAAAAGAACTGAGCACCCACCATTAAGAAACCATGCCAGATGATTAATTGTACCAAAAAAAAAAAAAAAGACATCCTTTAAATATTTGCCCTCCAAATGGATTATGCCAATTTATACATTATGTATTTGTTGATACCGTCAGTAAAATGGTGATGGAATTACAACTTTGAATCAGACTTCCCCAATTAAACTGATGATTCAAGTGGTCTTAACTATCTCACTGAGTTCTACCTCCCTTTGGCAAGGCTTAATAAATGCAAATCTGAAATAACAGCATTGTAGCTTTAAAAATATGCATATTTTCTGGCTGTTGAGAAAGGCAAAGAGTAAACCTGAACACTTGGATTTCAACCATTGAAGCAAAGACAGAGAGATGATTGAATTCAGTCTTAAATTTTATAGAACTAAATTTAATGGTGAGCACAATCGCGCTCTGTGGTGATTGTTTTCAGTGCTGCTTTATTAAGTTATGTAATGGCAGGAGTTCAAACTCAGTGATTGTCGAAATGGTAAATTTAAGGAGTATTTGAGAATGCCTGCCAATATGCAAGTGTAAGGGGTTTCAAAGTGCAGAAAATATTATTTCCACCTTCCCATTTCTGTAGCTTATTATTCTTATTCAAACAGTTTTTAGGGATTATATTTAATACACTGCCTTAAAAATGTTTAAAAATCTCATTTTATTCCCCAAAGATTTGTTTTTTGCTGTTGCGATTAGATGATGACAGCTAGCTGGCTTTTAAAATTGATCAGGAAGTATTCTGGCAGTCATTCAGTGTTGTAATAGCACTTTAATGGATATGAGCTATTCACCCAGATCAGACTCAATGTCAAAACAGGCGAAAATACAGCTGTCACTCTGGACAACAAGATACTCATATGCAAGCAGCTGCTTAATACACAGTAGAAAGGCAGCCTTTTAGTAATATTTAAAAGGTGTGTCAATGCCAGTGTATGAGTGTCCTATAAAGTTGGGGTGTGCCATTTAGAAAAGAGGAGGATGAAGGACGTGCGTGCATTTTATCCGTATACTTATTCAAGTGAATCCTATGAAAATCATCTATGTATGTGCTGTAGATAAGCAGGGTGGCATTACACACTTTTTCCTTTTTAAAATATATGCAAAAATGATTATACATATGTGCACACACATGCATGCACACAAATGCCTATTTGACTCTGTTGGCTGAAATGTGGTGTTAATGAGGTCAGACTCCTTTATTCAGTCTCCGTATGAGCCTGGCAAAGTCTGTTCTGAACTAAATTCAAAGGCTGATCCCTCTCCCCAGCTAGGCAACTTACATACACAGACATTGATCTTGAAAGCTGACCCTGAGGAAAGCACAGTCAAGATAGTTACTGGTAAAACTACCCCTAGTGTAGTGGATTGGAGTCACCTCTGTCATCATCTGAAGGACAGTACCTCACTCTGCTAACGCCAATAACTGGTGATGTTCTGTCAATAAAAAATGTCAAATGAACTTCATTAATTTGTTTAATCCTTGAGTTAGTTCTGTGACATGTGTAGCAGAGGGTAGTTTATTTCCCAGTTTTATGGGTGAGGCAGCAGAGATGCAGAACAGTTGCGTGAACACCAGAGTCACATGCCTGGTTATGACTGCAGCTTAGGTGTCAGACTCTGGGTTCAGTTCTCTATTCATGACACAATTCCAAGATTCATCATTCCAGAGCAACATATGCTCTATTGCATGCTGGGCATTCTTCTAGAGATGCTTGATGGTACCAGGTGAGTACAATAAAGGTCTCCATCTCATGGAGCCAAGAATGTGGAGGGAGAATGATGACAGTTACTGCATATAAGTAGACATAATCCCAAACCCAGTAAATTCGAGAGTGGAGAAAAAAATTAGATGCTATGAAAGTACACAAGGGGGCATGTGTAAGGAAAGCCCACATGAAGGAAACTCCTCTTTTTATTATTTATTTATTTATTTTTTATTGGAGTATAGTTGGCACACAATGTTACATTGGCCTCAGGTATAAAACATAGTGATTCAACAAGTCTGTACATTATACAATGCTTACCATAAGCGTTAACTACCATCTGTCACCATAGATGACCTTACGCATCTTTTGAAATAGACTGTGATGTGGTCTGGACTTGCCCAGATGAAGAGTAAGATGTGAGCAAGGATAAAAGCATATTCAGGTGAGCAGCGACTACTCACACTGACCAGAATACAAGGTGGGTCCAGGAGAATAGCACATAATGTGACTGGAAAAGGAGAGACTGAAACACTTGACTTCCTTCTGCAGACAGAGGAGACCCAGGGAGGTTCTGAGCAAGAAAATGACAGATTGGAGCCATGTTTTAGGAAGATTGATTGGGCAGTGGTGCTCAGGAGAGACTGAAGGAGAGAGAGGAGGTACATGAGGAGACCAGTTAGGAAGTGCCTACAACATTCAAGGCAAAAGGAAATGAAGGCCTCCCTAGGGTGGCAGCGTGTCTTGTAGATTTCTAAATGGAGCTTCTGAGTACATTAGAATACCAAAATGCACACCGTTACGCTGACAACTTGACTTCCAATTGCCAGCATCCTCGCTCCAAGTATTTCTTTGGCAGTTGAAGCCCTTGCCAGGGGATTAACGTAGTGTCCGATGATTGACAGAGATGGTATGTAAGTACACCAGTGTCTTTACCATGTGGATGGGATGATCCTGAGGTGTAGTTTACACCGGCTCCCAGAATTCCTTGGTGGGATTTAGCTCCAGTGGCGCAGAGTGGTAATATTGATTTTGTATCCTTATTGACCGTGTTCCCTTTCCTGTGTCACTTCCCAACACCTTTCCAGTATTGCCTTCACCTCCAAACAAACCTTTACCTCATTTTCTGCTTCGGGGTGGGGGGGTGGGGGGGCGGATCCTAAACAAAGACAAACTCAAGTGCCAGTTTGATCTTGTGACTGACTCAAACTTTCACTGGTGCCAGATTCAAACTTTGGTTCAGACTAGAAATTATAATTTGTTTCATTTTTGATCCAGAAATAATTTCAGTGTATCTGTAATCTTTTGATGCCTACATCATACTATCAAATGAAATAGGATATCAGAGTGGTGCTTTGGCTTGATTTCTTTCTGTATACAAACGTGTAGATTTGAAAACATTTCAAAGGAAAGTAGAAATAAAATTAATCAGTTGTGGTATATTAATATCTTTATTTTGCTCAAATAAATATGTAGACCTATTTGTTCGTGCATATGTACTACATATTGCATATGTCCTCGTTAAAATCTGTGAACCAGTTAATGTCCATTGTCTATTAGAAAATTAGTAGATCATGCCCACAGTGTCACATCTATTCTCTGCCCAATGGTTCATTTGCTTAACTGATGACCACTCTGTCCCATTAAGAGCCATCATACATCATATAATAATGGTACCTTCCATATTTACAGTCCACAGCTATCCCAGTTACCTCTCAGTCACATTCTAACATTGGCCAAGTGTTAAGCCTTGATTACATTTATTCCTTTGTCCCCATATTTGGTATATTGACATTCCTTTATTGTGTTAAGAATATGTAGTACCTTGTTAAATTAAAAGCCAAATTGCCATTGTAGGCACAGTCATTCACTGACCTTTAGCTTTTGAACCTTATACATACAGTACAACAACATTTATTCAATGATATTTGGAGACATTATTTAAAAACAAAATAGCAAAAATGATTTATAATAAATTGCAGTAATGATGGTTATATAAATCAGATAATTAGTCACTCAGGAAAAATACATATAACAGTTTTTAATCACACTTTTTTGAGCTAGGTGTTTGGAATTATTTTCTTCTAATTTGAGCGAAGAGCTATTTTTAATGGAGGGTTCAGGTTTCTTTCTCGTTTGCTGTTTTCACTTTAAAGACATTGTAATAGAATTTAGTGATGAAAATACTATGCATTATTACATGAAATCAGTCACATAACAATAGTATTTCTAAGATAGGATTACCAATTTGAAGTTTTAAAAATATTTTATCTTAAGTATTACAAAAAAAGGCCCTGTAACATTGTAAATAAATCCCTAAGTCTTTTACGTTCATTCTATTAAAATGTGATTAACTTCGTCTATACTTGTTGGTACACTTGGTATATAGTCAGCTGGAAAATAAGATTAAAGATGGTTTTTTAACATGTAAAACTATGGAATTGCTAATATATAGCAGTTACTTTAGGCACTTAAAATGTTAATGTATTTGCCCAAAGAATATATATGCATTTATTTTATATATTTAATTTTTTTAAAGAAACTGAAAAGCACTGTAAGGCATGATATGGGCATTTTGAAAGAAAGTTTTTGGCTATAAATATTAAAGTAATTATACTTAATTTGGCACACCAGATATTCTTTTTCTGGAGCAATTGCAGATTATAGGTTCCTCCGAAACATCTTACTCAATGATTTTGTTTCATGAATGAGAAAACGAAGGCAAGGATTAGATAATGGCATTACTGAGAAGGCCATGGGGACTGATGACACGCAACACTTGGGACACTTTACCCACTGTCTTTTGAATCTCGTTCAGCAATTCTGATTCCTTGGAATCAGAAGTTTTGTTAAAATGGCTATTTTCTTTTAAGATCATCTGCCAGTTTATAAGAAGCCAATTTCATAGAGAAGTGAAAAAAAGTCAGGCTGGTTGCTGTGTTTTAATCAATGCCAATCACATTGATTGGATGAATTTCTTTTACTTAATGACTGAACTGATCAGTTATTTTGATATTTTGCAGACACCTAATGAAAGAGCATCATTTGAAAAGTTAGTCTTATTTTCTGAATGTATTTAATGAATTTTGCATATAAATTAGGCCGACCGAACCATCTATTAAATATGTACACAATATTCACTAAATGGGCGAGCAAAAATCAAGGGCCTTTTGAGGACATTTTTTACATTGGCAGTGATCCCTTTGACTTATTTTTATCTGCGTTATTATTACCTAAAGGCAGATTTTTGTCTGTTTTGATGGGGCTAGAACTTGCCTTGGGAGAATAACAGCCTTGCACATCGAGATGGAAACACTTGCTGGTATTTTTTGACATTTCAAGAATTTTCGTGTTGTGTTAGAGCTTAACCTCTACTGTGCACATGTCTGATCTTCCCAACTAAATTGTAAGCTTGGTCTTATACATCTTCAAATCCCCTGAAGTCCCAGCAGAGTGCCTCATCGTTGCTGCTCAATAAATATTTGTTGTTTATTTCAGAACTAGTTTTAATCTTTGTTGCCATTCAGGGCTTTGAAAATATATAACAGACATTAGGCAGAAACTTGAAATGCTTTTTATCAGTTGGTGCAGCATTTTCCAATTACTTTGCACAAGAGAGAGCCAAGGGACATTTTAGAATTGTCTGGGCTACCAATATGGCTTTAAGGGTAAACAGACTTCACTGACACGAGCTCTTGTCTTTGTACCATTTGTGCCTTCCCCTCCTTAGCACCATCCCTACACTCTTGGGATTTGGGTAAATAGGACATTTTTACCTCTGTGGATATCCCCAGTGCTTTTTGATCACTTTCTTGTGGATATCTGCTTTTCATAGAGTTGTGATATGGGAGGCTAGTTTCCTGGTCTGAAGGAAGAACGGAGACACAGGATGACAAAGGCAAAAAGCACTTTATGTTTTCCTAATTTATTTTGAAACTGCCCTGGGACCCACTTCCCTTTTAATCTGTGGAGTTTATGCACAACCTATAGCTCTCTGGCTGGCCTATCCTGATGTCTGGGAGAAAGAGTCCCTGGCCTATGCCACAACCATATTCTTCATCTTTTCCCAAGTCAGCTTCCAAGATTAGGAGCTCTGGAAAGCAGAGGCATCAGATTTCTGGGGGATGAGAGTAAGGATGGGGAGGGCAGGGTACTGTAATCCTTACTCAGGTTTCTAGCGACAGCTTCAGTAATGATAGGGAGCTCTGGGGCCCTGAGTTCTGGGCCTCTGAAGAGGGAGGATTCTTTCTTAGTAAAGTGTAACAATAAGAGTGTCTTTGGAGGATGCAGAGTGCATGAATGTTTTCATGTACCTGAGCTGTACAAATTACCTGAGACTATGCAACTGACCATTTCAGACCCATCATTGGGCTACCTGTACACACATACACACATAGGCATCTTACTCAAGACATCTTTATTCTTGTGTTGTGGAAAAGCCATATCCATCTTATGAACTGGAGATACAGTTTAAAATTGTACCTCTGACAAAGCATCATCTTTTTAGCTTGAGAGTTTTGGCTATGGAGATTGAACTGCTGTGCTCTGATGTAGAATGCGCTTTGATACTATGGTTCTTGATTGAAAGCGTATATAGAGTGGGGAGAATTCAACACGGAAGCCAAGAATGATCATCTCGGGAATGCATATGGGAACCAGCTACCTCAATTAGGCTTAAAAACGTTAGCAGTATGTTTGTGAGTTTGAATACATATTGGAATAACATGAATCTTCTCTAAATTCATAGTATTGTATATTAAAAATGGTTGTTGGGAGTTTGCCAAACTTCTGAAAATTACTATGTTAGCCAAAATATTTGCTGGAGGAAGAAATCTGACTGTGTATATATTCAAGATTCTCAAAAGATCTATTTCCAATAACAAAAGTTTCTGTGAAATGCCTAGAAAAGTTGGATTGATGCCTTGAAACCATTCAGAGAAATGGTGACCTGTCAGCCAAATTGTGGAAACACTTTAACGGGAACTTTCTGTATTACTCTTTACTGCATTTGATTTACTCTATTGATTTGATCTTCCTAAATGACTGATTGGATTGCTTATCCTTATGAATTCCTGTGGACTTTTTTGGGGGGATGTTTGGACTTTTTTATACTTTGGATTCAAACGAAAGGAAGTTTGGTCTAGGGAAGCAACATGTCACGTGATTTCCACCTAACTTTCCCCTACCCCTGTGTACTTCCTTCTTATTTGTCAGCTTCACTTATTGGGGGCGGGGGAATCTATTTCTTCCCCTTCTCTATTTTAGTATTTATTCCTATCTGAGCTTTTTAGTTTTCCTTAGTAGGATAGAAAGGGAGTGTGTTAATTCCCTCTTAGTTTTTAAACCCATTAAAGAAGGAGGCTTGGGAATGAATGAAATGACTTAAAAAAAATCTATCAAGATATATGCTTTAATTGCCACATCTTTATTTCGGTGGCAGATAGCAAATTGATCCTCACTTATAAAATAACAAACAAGAGGCATGCAGGAAGAAGAGACAGGGAAAAGGCCCCACATGAATACCTGGTATCAGTTTAACAGAAATAATGATTAGGTAGAGAAATGATATAAATAATTTAAGAGGATGTCCCTGTGCTCTTTCTAATAAAATCTTGGTTCCCCGAAAAGAGAAGTTATTTATGTTTATAAACAGGAAAAACAAGTGTTCTAAGAATAATGTATAAAATACATATACAATGCATAGCGAAGTTAGTATTTTTTAAAGGGCTAATGTCATTATCATTACAAGAAAATTATTTTCCGTGCTAGCTGGTTGCATTTCGGTTAGCTGTACTATGTGTTGAGTTCACACATGGGAAAATCCGTTCTCTCCAGTGAGAAGACAATAACAAGGATGCCCTGTTTCTAGTTGTTTAGAATCACAAACATTGAGCAGCTGGTTTATTTTCGTAAGCTCACCCAAATGATCTAAATGTTGAAGGTGGAAAAATACTGATGGTCACAGTAAAGGCAGAAAACAGGATCATTGTTGTAATTTAATGGCATTTATTGGAAACGGTTTACTAGTTATCTTAGGACAACTTGAAGCAGGATGAAGTTTGGTATACATTGATTCCTGGATTTTATGAGTGTGAATGGCTTTTCAGAGGTGAGGAGCAAGGAAAGTCCATGTGCAGCGTGGGAACATGGAGTGACATTTTAGGATGCCATCAATAACCTATGCGTGACATCAAAGATTTACCCTTGAGGCCATGACCAAGAATTCTTTTTTGAGAGGTTGGTTTCCATTAATCGTCTTCTTTGACTGAGTGATCTGTAGCATCATTTTGACTACCTAAGTGATGCTCATTGTGAGGTCATTCTGCAGAGCTCGTCACTTGTATTCATCGTATGCTTTTGCATCCATGTCTGCTTTTATTATGTTTTAATAAAGGGAGGAAATGAACCTCTCACAACATGGTTACCTTTTTTTAAGGTACATCCTTGCTACCAATGGAAGCCTAATTTCCATTATATTCACTCAGCTACAGAAATACTTATTGCCAGGAAGAAGATATTTACTGGAATCCACGAGTCCAGAATTCATCATGATTCAGTGTGAAATCCACTGCCCTTTGCTCCCCACCCCCTCTTGGACTGGAATGAAATGTGCCTTAAACTGAAGTGAAATACATCACATGCAGCAACAGTGGGCCCTCGCTTTGCCTCTATTCCTGGTGTGAAATCGATACACTATCTTTCCTCCTGACCTGTTCCGTGACCTCCATTGCAGCTTTCATGCTGAACAGCAATTGCTTTGAACAGTCTGGGTCTGCCACAGCTCACAAATGATTCTCAGCTTCTGTCTAAAACTGGTGCTGATAACAAAGGCTTGATTTTAAATAATGCAGCTGTAGTCGTCTCCTAATTATGAATTACATGAAAGTACAAGCTCCTCTATTATTAAACACTTTCAATAGCAGGCACAGTACATGTGCAGGGTACACACAGGGGCCTGGGGCCTGGCGGTCGGGCCTGTAGATTTCTCTGGCAGAGTTTGGATTGATAGAGAAGGAGGAAGAGACCCAAGGTATATTTACACGTATCATTCATTTTCTCGATAGAATTCCATTTGGTGATGCATTATTTTTTCCGCGTAAGCTCTATTTTTTTCCTGAAGGAAACATTTTTGAATACTAGAGTGTAAGATCTTGTACAAGAAAGGACTAGTTGACAAATATCTGCTTTCTGATGAAATGGAATTTACTAATGAAATTCCAGGTTTTGGCTGTTAAGATTCTGACTTATTGGAAGGAGTGGCAGTCACCTACAGGGATATTTCTCCATTTGATCACTCTGTGATTGAACTGGGGGAAGTGGAAGTATCTTATGATGTCATTTTAGCCATTTTCAGGAGGCTATTGAATGGAGGAATTTATTGTATCAAGCAAATAATAGGCATTTTTATGTGTGCTAAGAAAATGAATGTGTAATTAGATG
Source organism: Hyaena hyaena (assembly GCF_003009895.1). Classification (NCBI taxonomy): domain Eukaryota; kingdom Metazoa; phylum Chordata; class Mammalia; order Carnivora; family Hyaenidae; genus Hyaena; species Hyaena hyaena. The sequence continues at coordinate 447,528 of NW_024081647.1, forward strand.
AATTGCTTTACTTGGCTTTGCCAGACTAGAAGTCAAAAGGATGAATGAAGTGCTGGGTAGGATTGGAATTTTTCCAAATAACTTGGTATGAAATAAGGGTAACAATAGATTTGGTGTACTCTGTAAAAGCATCGTATATAAAATGAGACATTCTTATGTGTATTTGTTTAGTACTGTTGAAATGAAATTTGTTTAATACTAAAGGATACATACTTTCCATAAAATAGTCCATATAATGGCAATTGCATCGTCAATGGTGCTTTCATAGCACACATGTACACACAGACAGAGTCACACACATACAAGGAGGCATTACCACCACATTTTGTTTATTACTTCACTCCATGAGTCGAGTAGAATCATGGAAAGAATGTTAGAGTTTCAAAGTAGTGTTGTTAATACAATCTACTTCCAATGCAGTGTGCTTTACCAAAGACTTCTACTCTGTCATCATTTTGGTTTTCTCTTCGGTAAAATGTGGTTAGAGAAGAAGATTATGTTTAACATCTTGTCCAGTTGCATATTTAGGCAATTATAGCACTAATAACAACCCTTCGTGTTTGCACAGAACTTAGATTTTCCAGCGATTTTCCCCATGTTTCTGCCCTTCTGAAGCACACCAGGAGGCAGCCAGGACTTGCTACTGTTCCCAATTTCCTGAACAGGAAACCAAGACACAAAATTGTTTGTCAGGGCTGCACAGGTAGTGAGTGGCAGAACTTGAACTAGAACCAATTCAGCTGACTGCTAGTCTGCAGCTTCTTGTGGTAGGTTAGAGGGTGAGGATCTTTTGTCACTATCAGAAATTGAAAGGCAGAGACTTGTATCATAGGCTCTTCATGGCTTTTAATTGTTCAAACAAAGTAATTCCTTTAAAATTTACGTACTGGACAGTCTAATGATATGTTCATTGTTTTATCTAAATATCTAATAATTATAGGGTTACTGGGTGGCTCAGTCGGTTGAGTATCCGACCTTGGCTCAGGTCAGGATCTCACAGTTTGTGAGTTTGAGCCCCACATTGGGCCTATACACTGACAGCTCAGAGCCTGAAACCTGCTTCAGAATCTCAGACTCCCTCTCTCTCTGCCCCTCCCCTGCTGGTGCTCTGTCTCTCTGTGTCTTCAAAAAATAAATAATTGTTTAAAAATTTTTTTAAATATCTAATCATTATAATGTGCTGTCTTGGGTCAGCTCCAGGCCAGTTATATACAACACAAATTATATTTATCACTGGATGAACATATGTATTTCAATGCAGAGAGTATTGAATGCAGGGAGATATTTATGAATGTAGTGACATACAACCAGGCCTCAACTAAGATTCTTCTAAAACGCAGTGATTTTGTGATGATGATTATTTCTTCACAACAGGATGTAACTTGAATCGTTTGGATTAGCAAGTTGAAAGTCCTCAATGAACTATCATGTTCTTTCTCCAAATACATTCACATTTTCTTCTCGTGGGCACATTAAACAGTGCTTTTTAAAGTGTAAATAAAGAGTGGCAGGATACCTAGGGAATACCTTCAGCCAAAAAGAAGGAAATAACAGACATAGAACACGTACTATTCTGTGTTTCCACATCTTTTAAAGGAAAAGCTTGGCTCCTTCGTCCTGGGGAGCTTTTGGCTATGGGGCCCTCCTGCTGTCTTCCATGCAGGGCAATTCCTACTGCATTAAGGCTTCATCATGGCACTTATAGGGATATTCTAACTAGATGAATTGCCCAAGTAATTAGAAATCAAACATGTAGGAAAAAGGAGTAGTGATGAAATGGATGTTTGTATCCTGGATGTAGAATTGCCTGTCTGGAAGCACCCGTGATGTTCTTTCATGATGAGCAGGACACATATGTTCAAGTCCTACTTGCTCACCTACGAGGCACATGAGGAATTTTTTCGTCATTTTGTGAAAATCTTTTTAACATAACACTATCTATTCAAAGTGGTGTGGTAAACCCCTGCCAAAATAAAACCACCCTTTGCCAAAATATCAATAGAATTGAGACATATTTCTTGTTCTCTACCCCATCCTATTTAATTATATGCATTATTAGCTTTACTCTCCCACATGCCCCTTCACTGAACTCCTTGTGAACCTGGTCTCAGCATTAATATTATCCTTGATCACACTTCAGCATTTCAATTTTAAAGTCCGAATTTGAAGGTCTGCTATTCCTATTAAGAGTTTTTCCATGAAAAGAGCAAATCTTGGCTAGAATTCAGTGGTAATTCAGCTTAACCAAGTTAAGAAAAGCCTTTTATTCACAGTGGTTATTTTGAGACAGTTTGAGTACAGAAATGTGGGTTCTAGAGACAGAAAAATACAAACTTTTAAACAGGGCCATTTTTTTCCTTTAAAGAAGACAGTGCTAATAAATCTTGTTGAATCAAGACCTTGAAAGAAACTGAAAAATATGTACAGATCTCAAATATAACCAAGAAAAGTACTTTATATTACCTTGCTGCTGCTGCTTCATAATGTAGTTTTAGTTGAATGTAATCTCCTCCACTCAAATTTATTTTTGAGAAATTGCCACACTGAAAGTTGAAACCATTTTTGTCATTCAAAAGAAGTGGAGATCAATACTGAAGCTCTCCTATTAGTTGGTACAGTCTACTTTAGTGTTAAAAGATTTATGATAACACATTTCTAAATATATATTACATTCCAGCAGTGCGGTAACACCTCAAAATAAAACTTTTTTTTTTTTTTCCAGGAGAAGGAGGTGGTCTATTTATTATTGAAATGCTGCACTAAACTATAATTCAGTGATATTTTAGTCCAATTAAATTCTCCTTAGTAGTGATCCTTTTTTATGATAAGCAAAACTGAATAATACAGAGTATGTTCCCTCCAATGAATTGTTGTGTAACAAGACTTGATGGTAATTCTACCTTTTCCAAAATCTGATATCAGGCAATTTATCTTCTAAATAATACTCCTGAGTACCAAAGCTGAAATGTTTTGGCTTCAACCCAAATCAAACTTGAGGAAGCAGATTCTCCAGAGCATTTCCCTAACTCTGTAAATTTAATTGTTATAATGAATAGAATACATGTGTCAAGATTACTTGTGATTTTACCTGTTTACTTCTCTTCCTGAGACAGAAAAGAGCAACATGACAAAGGCTGTTAATGCTTGGGGGAATTAGGAAAAAAAAAAAAAAAAGAGCAGCACTTCACATAGCACATGATCCTTAAACATAAACTGATTGTAAAAGACTATTTCTAGATAATTTCAGAATAGTTCACAATTAAAAATCTGCTGTCATACCATAATAAAATAGACTGATAGAAGTTTAAAAAATCCAGAAATACATGTCTGTAAGGCACACAATGTTCTGATAAAATACTTGCATATGCAAAGGAATATCTTCTAATCCTCTACTTCATAGTATTTAGTCAAATTGCCTCATCTTCAATTTCTTTTCTTTCATATGTCTGCAAACATGATATATTTCTTGTATTTGACTTTTGTACAGTATTTTTTCATAGGCAGTGAAATCCAGAATAGTATTTAAATCAAGCCAATATTCATATCATTGGCATTCATGCCAGATGTCAGACCATGGTAAAGTTTGTATTACTTCTTGCCATCAATTTCAAAAACTAATTGGGGAGGAAACCAAAGCTACTATGGCTATCATTACCACAGATAATCATATTAAGTTTAGTAATAAAAATGATCAACATTAAGTACCTATTGCTAATGTAGAGTAATTTATCCAAGATTATTTTTTGTCATTTTTTTCTCCATTCAATTATAGTTATTTTAAAATCTTCATTTCTCCCATATATTTGAACCATGATTTTTATATGAGGCAACCATTATATTTTACTTATACTTCTAGTAGAGAGAAAGGCCAAGCCCATAAGAAGGCTCCGACATTTCTTATAATGCGTAAGCAGCATGATTCCTGTTGACCATGAATTGACAAATGCATATGTCAATAACTGTTACTTACTTTCAGTCGTTAGGAAAGACTGTGTGATTTCCAACATCATTTATTCATTTAGAATTCACTAAGCTACAAACTTGTGCCATGCGTTGTGCAAAACATAGCACATGATGAATTCTTGCCTTCACATTTCTAAGAGTTTGTTCTCTAGGGGAGGACGGAGGGTAGTCAGGCTATTGAAATAAATTGTGATGAGAGCTGCCACAGAGGTGAGAACAGGGGACTGTGGTGACTCGAAAGAGGGATAGGCATGCTATGGGTGTAACAGAAACACTCCACAGAAGAGCAAGTTTTTGAAGGATGAGGAGTGGAGAAGTTGGATAGGTGTGCTTATTAGTTAGGTAAAAGCTAGAAAGTGGTAATAAAGAGACTATAAAATACAGCAGCTGAAAGAACTTTAAAATGTTTTTTTTTTCCTTCTTATTTAATAGGCCAAGATGAGTGGGCCAGTTGAAAGGTTGGCTCTGTTCCACAGGATCATTCAGGATTCCAGGGCCCTTTTCCTTTGTTGCTCTAGCATCAGTATTACTCTTATCTGCATGGTCAGTGCTGGACAGTAGTTACTTCGCTACAGCTTGAAAGAAGGAAAGAGTATGGAAGAGCCCATGCCCAGTATTGAAGACCAGACCTGGAAGTGGTATGCATCACTTCCTCTCCGATTCTGTTAGTGAGAATATAGTCATATGTCCATACGCGGCTGCAAGGGAGGTGAGGTTGCTAGTTACTACTCTATGACTAAGGCTATAAGTAGACAGGCCAGATCACCCAGGGCCCTATATGTCATCTTGAACTGGGGAAAGGACTTCACAAATTGCTTTCTTTCCCCCATGGAAATCTTTATTTCTGGGATGTGCCAGACAAATCTTAGTATTTTGCAACCCCCCTCATCAATTTTTAAATCTTTTTAAAAATTTTTTAATATTTATTTTTGAGATACAGACAGAGTGCGAGTGAGGGAGGGGCAGAGAGAGGGAGACAGAATCTGAAGCAGGCTTCAGGCTCCGAGCTGTCAGCACAGAGCCTGATGTGGGGCTGCAACTCACAGGTCACGAGATCATAACCTGAGCCAAAGTTGGAGGCTTAACTAATTGAGCCACCCAGGCACCCCATCCACTTTTAAATTGTAAACTCTAAGTCATGACCTGCTATGAAGTATTTTTGTTTATTTTAAACATTTCGGAGGACTTTATATTTCTGATTTTATTTTTGTTCACTATCTCTAATTGATATAATTCATTTTGCAGGTGACCAGAAACCTAGATACCACGTGCCCTTAACCATGTCAGGCAGCAAGTAAATATTTCTACTAATAGCAGCATATATATCATTACCCCAGGTTATATCGATATCTTGTGTAGGTGAGTCTGATCCATTCTATTCTTGGGTTTTCATTTTTGTTATAGTCAATAAAATAGTTAAGCTTAGTTCAGCTGGACAAGGGGACTGCACAGAAGGGTCCTATGAGCAGTTCTTATCTGAGTTGATGGACTTTTTTTTTTTTCATCTAAAACTAGTTTGGTGTAAGGCTTAACAAAGAGCCTCTAATTACGTCTTCGGGCTGTGCGGAGTAATTGCCTTATAAAGAAGAAACATTCATTTCCAGAGCCTCTACTATGAAAGACGGAAACTAGGCTTCCTTGAGGATGGATGTTCATAGTCTATAGACATGGTTGGCCTTAATCCATATGTGAACCTTTCCTGAGGTAGTTCTAGATACAGAGGACATGGGCTATGAGGATATCAGCACGGAAGTACTTCCCTGTGCATCCCCATTGGCCTTTTTGGCTTTACAACAATTTTTAGAATTGGAATTCTAAAATGTAAAGCTTATTTTTAACTAGAGTTCACACTTTGGAACACCAAAAACCAAAACAACAAAAGCTTTCCTAGAGGAAATTTTGTAGCAGATAAAAGGGGTGCTCTGCATCTGGATGCGAGCCAAATTAAAGTCATGCACTGGAGTAGTCCTGAAGGACACGTGGATGTCCACAGGTGATTTAAGAGGCAAGGACATAGGAGGAGAGCACGTAGCATGTGCATTGGCACGTAGGCACATGCCGAGCACGGAAGCCGCAAGGGTTGTGCGGTAGTGATGAGCAAAGGGGTGACGATGGGAGGCTGGTGATTGGGGAAGCTGTAGAGGCAGGCAGGGGCCAGGCCAAGATGAGCCTTGTATGCCATGCTGTCACAGAGGAGAGAGACGCCAGCATAGCTATCTAATGAGGCTTGCATTTAGAAAGCCCGTTTCAGCCAGTGAGGCAGATGGAATGAAGGTGGGTGAGTCTAGGGGGAGGTAATTTGGACGAGGTGATCTACCTGCACTAAGAACAATGTGAACCAATTAGATGTAGGAGACAAATGTGAAAGGAGCTGGTGACTCCCTGCAAATGGAGAAGGAAGGAAGGAGAGACTAAAGGGTGACTTCTGGATGTGGTGCCTGGGAGAAGGTGGGGGGCTGATCCCTGAGGTAATTCCAGCAGGAGATGTAAGAGCCAGTTAGTGAGGAAAGGTGATGGCATCTATTTTTTAAAAGACCAACTGCAAACTCCAAGTAGAATTGTCCAATAGTTAAATAAACATACAGCCCTTAGTTTGGGATTAAGATGAGAGGTGAAGCTAGAGAATTGCTAGTCATTAGCATGTAACTCAAAGTTGAAGCCAAACGTATATGGTAAAAATTGGACCATGAAAGGGTATAGTGGTTATCAGCTAAAATCATTCTTAAGTAACTCTTATAACATATTCTTTCCACTAATACTTTAATAATTCCAATAAGCCAGAAAACTTCATTGCTTAAAACATTTCTTTAAGCATATGCAAGGTTAATCAGCAGTGGTCAAAGTTGTTTGGTAATCAATAAGGTAATTGAAACATGACAGTCACCCCCTGAAACCTAAATCCCCATTGTGTATGCTACTGTCCTTTCTCATCCAGGACTAAGGCTGTGAAGAAATCAGATGGAAACCAGAGGCCCTAATATTGGGGGCTAGAATTTGGGTGAATTTTAATGCATACACTTGGAACTGTTTTAATGATTTGTACCTATTTCTAGTGAGACTTGGGCACATAATTGTTCTCAAAATGGGGTGAAAAGTAGAAAATGAAATATTGGTAGATAGGAACATATACCTCTACCCATTTCAAAACATATCCTGCAGAATATAGATAGGCCCCATGTAGGGTGCTCAGGAAAACCAAACACGAGTGCTGAGGTTTCTTAAGTACTGAAAAGTTTTTTTGTTTTTGTCAAAGGCTTTTTGGCAGTGTCATCCAATGTAAAGAATATTGCCCAGGAACTCATACATTATCTGAGTCTATATCTAGCTCTGGTACTATTTCCCTGGGTACAATCTGGTATGCCTCTTGACCTTTCTGAGTCTCAGTTTCCTCAATTGAAAGGGCAGGATTGTGCTAGGTGTTTGTTGTAGCTCTGAAAGCTGTCCACTTGGGACTCGCTCTAGAGGGTATTCTCCTTTAATGAAAAAAAGAGGCTTATGAAATCTGAATTAGATAATTCAGAGATGATTATTTGCATTGCAGATGGATTGTCTTCTTTATAGTGGAATTTGCTGGTGGGAATATCCTTTTCAGAAAATTGAATGTTGTTTGGAGAAAGAAGTATTAAACTTGAGGTCAGAAGAGCTGCTCTGGAAACCTGTCTCTACTTATTTATTGGTTATTTGACTTAAATGTGTTAAGTCTCAGTTTCCTCGATTTTAAATGAAAATATTAATAAAAATGCATGGCTATGATACAGATCATTTTGAAGGCTATAAGGTATTATGTAATGTAAGTTATTCTTGCCCAAGGAAGACTGATCTTTCTAACCTAATGTATATTTATGTAATTCTTTTAGCATTAGGGAGTGGTTGCTAGAAGTAGGTTTCTGGCAAGACCAGCATTGTAGGGACCCATTGTGGCATAGCCCTTAGGACAAATGGTAAGAGTTTTACATTGAAATTTACTCTTCCCTTCTTTGGATCCCTGAATTCAGGTTGTGCCTTCAGGCAAGTCCGTCCCCCACCCCCTCCATCCATTGTACTTGCAACTATTGGTCTAGCCTCCTGAGCTGCCTTGACCGTGGGAAGACTTCCACCAACCCCATTTTGCCTGCTGATCTTTTCCCATTGTTTTCACCATCCTTAATGCGACAGTGCCTCAAGGCGTGTGGAACTTGCATTTTAATGTCTTTTGTTTCTTTGTCTAGTTCCAAGTATGGCACTTGCATAATTTTGCCAGCCATCATATTCAGAACTATTTCTAGAACCCAAAATTAACTGCGAAAGTGTGGTCAGAGTGGTATATTGGCCATGTTGCTGAGCATATGAGCATACTCAGCTCTGAATGGGACTGAGAATGTTCAGTAGCTGAGCGGTTTCTAACACTTACGGAGTGGAAGTTCCAAGTGCAGCCTGGCTCCCTGGCTCTTATTTGCCAGGAATGTACGTAGCACTCAGTGTGAAGGGAGATGATGCGTGTACAGATGTTTGGGGAGAAAGGCCTTTGATGGAGGGGTTTCAGCTCCTCTCAAGGCACCGATCTATAAAATGTAGATCAAAGCTGTTCTCGAGGTCACTTTTCTGTGATTACAAATCTCCCAGATCCTCTGAAGTTACAATTTATGGTCCCGTTTAGCAGTGGTATCTGTGGGTTTCATGGGTATCATATACCTGTAAAGTTTAGACAGCACCTCCTGATACGCTTGCACAAAGACTGATACAGATAACTCTCAGTAAATGTTTGTTGAAGGAGTGAAGTAATCGTTAGGATGGTTCCTACCCTTTATTTTACTCCAGGCATCGTGATAAATGCTTTATATCATCATCTCTAATCTGCATTAAATAAAATTTATCTTCATTACAGGTAAAGGAAGTGATGTTCCTTTTTCAATGTCATGTAGCTAGTATGTGAAAGAATTCGAAGTCACTTTCAGGTCTGTCTGGTTCCAAAGCCTAGGCTCCTCAGCAGTGTTTAGACATGTCTCCCAACATTTAGAAGAACATTGGGGAGATAAGAGGACAGAGGAATAGAAAGAGGAGCCTATCTAATTACTTCCCTTGTGTCTGATTCACTGGAATATAATTACACTAGATGGCCAGATAGTTTCCAAGTTACCCTCTTAAGTTTTTTGTTTGTTTTACTTTAAGGTAAAAGCTTTGCTAGCTTTCCAGAATTAATAGGAACTCGAGGAACAGTTCATTTATTTATTATTATTTTTATTTTTAAAGTAATCTCTACACCCAGCATAGGGCTTGAGCTCATGACCTGGAGATTAAGGGTTGCACGCTCTACCGACTGAGCCAGCCAGGTGCCCCTGCAAGGTACTTCAGTTAGTGCTGAGAGAGTTAAGGATCTTAGGATCTAGAGAGAAAAGTCTAATTGGAGACAGACTCGCAGGTTTTGTTGGAAGTCAACTACTTCAATCATCAGTTTGGTGCTTGCACCCTTTGTTTCAGAACATGGCCAAGTGGCTGTCTGTACTGGTTCAAAGCACCACCAGTGACAGAATGCTCCAGTCCCAAACACAGTGCATCTAGTCTCTGGTTAGATTTGACCATTTGGAATCTTGCCTTATTTTAAGCTGGAATCCGTCTCCTTATGTCTTCAACCCATTGGACTCAAGCACTCTTGGTGGACCCGTAACAACAGGTATCTTTTCCCGACCATCATTTCAAATGTTTGAAACCCAGTGATACTCCCTGTGTCTTCTTTCTGGAGAATATACTTCCGTCCATGGCTTACCATCTGCCCTGACTCCTGCTCTATCACTGGTTGTCTCTGTTCCCTAATTTTGCTCCATCTTGTCTACATACCTCTTAACAACAGAGGCCTGGAACTTAACATATTATTGCTAATGATAGAAAATCCATTTATTAAGCAAATTTTTTAAAAAATAAATGTTATACTAATTAAATCACCATTAGAACTGATAGATCAAGTCTATCAAGACAAGCCTACTTACACGAAGAATTAGTCTTAAAAGATTACAGTGCAAGAGACACTGAGAAT